>NC_143568.1:81609166-81912196 GCF_054136105.1 Typopeltis vanoorti
CACATTTGCCTCCAACTACTGTTGTATGGTCCTTGCCTTATGTGCAGGGGGCTTAGTCCTCTAGGAAGTTCCACTCCTATCTTGAAACAGGGTGTTGTTTAGGGGCCCATACCACAGGTTCCAGCAGGTGTCTTCATGCACTTTGGTAGGGGATTTGATCACTTTCTTGCAGAAATTCAACTTGGATACCCACCCCCCAATACATCACTTTCCCACTAAACCATATATCCAATTGTTTTGTCAATTAAACGACTCTTCAATGTTGAAAATCTTCTCATCTGTAAAGAGGCCATCTCCATGTTTTTTTGTTTGCCTACTGCCAGAGAAGTGTCTTTTGATTTTATCACCCTCTACTCCATAAGTTGTGATGTTAAGAAGTGTCCAGTACAACAACGATGGGCTCTCACTCCTGGTTTATCAGTTAGTACATGTGACTTCATTCTCTGAAAAACATTCATCTCTTGCAGCATCACTTTGTGTGTTCTCACAGGATGTGTGCATTCACAGCTCTCACTATTGCGGTTAGTTCACTCAGTTACATCTTCTGTATCATTATAACAGCTGATACCAAACATCCTACTGATCCCGATTGTTTTTAGTGTGTTGAAAATAACAGGTGGCTGCATTCCAACTTTGTGAAGTGCTATTACAGCTACACAGTTCTCATAATCTCCCCACTACATATATATTCCTCGTAGGACCATCCTAATGCATGAAGGTCAGAATCAGTAGGATGTTTGATATCAGATTATTAACTGTTATGATGATACAGAAGATGTAACTGACTATGCTTGTATATTTGCAAGCATAGTCAGTGACTTAAAAAGTGCAAGCAATTGTTCTAGTAATTCAATCACTGGCCCCAAGTTCCCATCATCTCTTTAATGGAACATGGGTGCTAAAAAGTCCTTAACAAGATACAGTGAATCTGCATGATGAGGAAATGAGAAGAAATCCAGAAAATTATCTACAGAGAGTAAAAATATATCGGGAAGTGTAAAAAATGCCAGTTCGGATTGGAATTTTGAATATGAGGACAACATTGAAATTAGAAGAACTGAAAGAACAAGCAAAGAAAAATATATGTAGAAATTCTAGGAGTTGGTGAAATCAGATGGAAAGGAAGGTGATTTACCAGATCATTAGTAGATGAGTTTGTAGTTTTTCACTCCAGAGATTGCACAAAATAGGGTGTGTTTGTTACTAAGAAAATATTAGAGAAGGAAAGTAAAAAATACCATCTGAATGACAGAATAATAATTGACACCTTTAATAGCAACTCCAGTGGATTTTGTCATAATTCAAGTGCATGTATACCAAGAACTGATGGTGAAGATTATGAAATAGAAGAAGCATATGAACAACTAGAACTAATGACATCAAATAAAGATAATTTAATTATAATGGGAGACTTAAGCAGAAGTAAATAAAGCTATGTGTTGCCTTTATAGATTTGGAAAAGGCATGCATTCAATAATACTATTTCCAACCTATGAATTACACACACACATCTACTTGATTCTTTGCAGTTGTAAAACAGACCATTGTTACCAGACCTGGTGGACAAATTAGAATTAAAGAGCATAACATTTAACGTTTATTAGTTAAGCTTTTCCATGGGGTCCTAAAACTCATCGCAATTGGCTCACACTATGCACACAATGCCCATCCACTACTTAATCTCATTCTCTGACAGTGCACCCCCCCCATCATCCCACTCCAGCAATCAATCATGAACCATCTGTTTCTTTGCACACTTCCTTATCATACCCTCCCTTAGTTTTCAAGTTTGACCTGTTGTTCTCATTTCTCCTGCCATTGATTGGAACATTGAATTTTTTTTATTTATACAAACCTTAATATGGCCTCATGGGAGACATTCTACAGATATTGTTATTATTAAGAGAGACCTCCAGGGAGTCAGAGACTCATCGAGGGAGGCCACATACCACACATTCCAGCTATCATACTTATTCTTGAATTCATTCAAGAATAAGTATCACAACATCCAAAGGCAATCCATTTCAATCAAGCACCACCCTCTGAGAGCAAAATCTAGCTCTCATACCCTTCTTGGCGGCCTTCATTCTCAGCTTTCAAGGATGCCCTCTCATCCTTTCCCCACCTTCCATAAAATTAAAAATTCCATCAATTGAAATCCTGTATGACCCTTTGCTTTCATATTCTGTTAAATGCACACACACTTCTCCAAGACCAGTCAACATATCAAATTATAGATCGAGATCCCACCAACTCACAAAAGAATAAGGTGTGCAAGTTATTGAACAAAGTCACTTCCTGGCCAAAAGAAACAGTCAACAGACTCAAACCCTTTCACATTAAAACACCCAGAATATATGGAGCTCCAAAAATCCACAAAAAGGTCCACCTTTATGCCCTATTGTAGATAGTATAAATAGTCCTACATATAAACTAGCTAAACATTTAGCCAAACTTCTAGCCACTTGCACAAACAATTCTTCCTCTTTTGTTAAAAATTCTACCCACCTAAAAAGTATTTTAGAAAACTGCTCCTTAAATAGTTCAGGCCTATGGTGAGTTTTGATATCACCTCATTATTAACTAATGTACCATTGACGGAAACACTTAACTTACTAAATTCACAATTTTCCCCTTGATATATTTCAGCTATTTAAATTCACAGTACAGGCAGGTTATTTTACATGGAAAGGGAAAATATACAAAAAATTAGATGGGACAGCTATGGGATCCCCCCCCCCCCCCAGCCAACTTCTACATAGAACATCTGAAAAAGCTAGCTATCAACACAGCCACTCTCAAACCTAGTCTCTGGCTATGCTATGTTGATGATGTGTTTGCTATTTGGCCACATGGCCCAGACACATTGAATACATTTTTAGTGCATCTAAATAGCCAGCACCATAAAATTCACTTTACAATGGAACTAGAAGCCAATGACTGCTTGCCCTTCCTGGACACACTGATCATACGTCTTCCAGAAGGTTCCTTATCATTTTCAGTTTATAGAAAACCCACACATACAGGGAAATATTTATACAAACAATCACACCATCACCCTTCTCAACAATATGGTATCTTAAAAACACTAACCCATAGAGCTAGAGCAATCTGTTCTAATGACATTGCTCTCACTGCTGAACTTTCTCATCTGCGCCACACCTTCCTAACCAGTGGCTATAATCCCCAGAAGATAGATAAAATATTAAATGCTACCCAGAAATCTCCCCCACTATCTACCACAGAAGATTACGACAAAATTATCACCATCCCGTACGTTAAAGACACATCTGAAAAGATATCTAGAGTGCTTAACAAACACCAACTGCGCATCGTATTTAAACCTTATGTGAAATTGGCAACTCTCATCCGTTCAGCTAAGGACAGATTCACTCCTTTATCACATCCAGGAGTCTATGGAGTGCCCTGTTCTTGTCATCGGGCCTACTACGGACAGACAGGAATAACTGTGGTTATCCACCTCAGTGAACACAAAAAATATATCCGGCTCTTTCGCTATGGCAAGTCGGGTTTGCAGACCATGCTTTGGATACCCTAGCACACAGGATCAATTGGAAAAAAAAACAAAAGTACTGCACAGAAGCTTCTACAAGTCAGAGAGGTTGTTCCTGGAATCAACAGAAGTTAAAACATACTCCAAACTTGAACAAGTATGACTGTATAAATTTACCAAAGATTTGGGAGACAGTCATCCTAAGACCAAATTAATATTTATTTTTATTTTTTCAAAACTTTGGACTGCTATCTTTCAAAACTTTCAAGGACTACTATATTTTTTTCAAAACGTTGGACTGCTGTTTTTTTTTTTGTAACTTAAATGGTGCCGTATTAGGACTTTAGTCTTGTGTTGCATGCTGCAATTACTTATACTAGCCCCACTGTTACACCGAATTGTGGTTGTCTCGCGTTTGTAACAAACTTTGTTTGTGTGCTCTGAAGATGCTGGATATAATACCAGTGAAATATTAGCTTTTAAGTTGATCAATAGTTAATTTCTTATCAATCTGTGTTCGCATCAATACCGTTTAAATCCAATTCAATTCTGATATCATTTCTAACACTCTCCTTTGTACTCTCTCCAATATATCAGAATCACAACGGAAACCAGGAGACCAGACCTGCACACAATAGTCCAAGTAGGTCATATCAAGGCCACTTTACAAGGCCTTGTCTTTATCAATTTCTTCTAGCCTAATCCCACCAATATAATAGGACATTGGATACCTAATCATACCGAAGTGAATGACTTTACATTTACTGACATTGAACTGACACCCATTTTTCTATGCCCACAATTCCAGCCTATTCAAATCATTCTGCAAAGACTGCATATCAGCAGCATTCCTGATTACCATACCTATCTTTGCATCATCAGCAAATAAGTGTATGTTGCTTGTCAAATCCTTCCCAATATCATTAATGTACAGATTGAATAACAGTGGACCAAGCACTGATCCTTGTGGTACACCACTTGTTATTTTTTTTTTATTAATCTTTGTACTAGTTATGGGCAGTACTTCCCTTACATCACATCCAGACATCTTGTCCAAACTTGATATAGGTCTAAGCCTTTACAAGTGTTTTATTGTAGTCATTCTCTGGTGGCAACACCATGCCACAAGTGTGCCCTGTAGGGCCCTCAAGGAAAGAACTTTTATATCCTTTTGCATAAGCCCAAACTGTTTTAATCCTTATAGCTATCTGCACTCCATATGCCATGTAAAGAGATGGTCCGCTGGTAAACCTCAGAGTTGCCCCCATGCTCCTCCCGTTTACTATTACTAATATTACTATATTAGTAATAGTAATAGTATTACAAATCTGAAAACAAACCCCAACTCAACATCACCAGAGTTAAAGATCGGTACTATCAACGTAAGAAGCCTGAATGGCAAAGAAATGGAGCTAGCTGAGGAATTAGATAAGTACCAGATCGACATAATAGGGGTGACTGAAACAAAAAAGACCAAAACTGGTGAGATCTTTCTGAGCAATAAATACAGAATGTTATATTCAGGCAATGACAATCAAGGAAAAGAAGGAGTAGCCATAGTATTCAACACAAAATACGAGGCTAATCTTCTTGAATGGCAGTCAGTCTCGAGTAGAGTAATGTGGGAAAATATGAGAATGGGGAACTGGACAAAGAGACTTATTTGTGCCTATGGTCCTACAGATGGTTCTACTAAGGTAGAAGTGGAGGAATTTTTTGAGGCTTTAGAAAAAGCAACTGACACAATGAAAAAGGAAAAGTTGGTCCTTGTTGGGGATCTAAATAGCAGAGTAGGAAATGATTGTGAGACATACAGAAATATTTTGGGAAAATTTGGAGAAAAGAGCAAAGCTAATAATAATGGCAAATATCTGTTGGATTTCTGCTCAGGACATGGACTGGTTATTACTAACAACATGTTCCAACATAAAAATGTGCACAAATTCACATGGGGAGAAGAGGCTAGGAATAAGAAAAGTCTCATTGACTATGTTATTGTTGATAGTGATGTTTTCTCCCTGGTGCAGGACACCAGAGTGTACAGAGGATTTGAAATTGGAAGTGATCACTATTTAGTTTTGAGCAGGATAAAATTGAATTTCATATTGAAAAGAATAACACGTAAGAAAGTTCTAAAACGAATAAAAGTTGAGCAGCTCTCAGATGTGAACTGTAGATTAAAATACACAAAGATTATTGAAGAAAAAATGAAAGAGTTTGAGAACAGAAATCAAACCTTGGAGATTCAGTGGCAAACTCTGAAGAAAACATTGATTGATTCTGCCAGAGAGGCATGTGGTGAGGTTGTGTGCAAGGATAAAAAAATCAGAACTCCCTGGTGGAGACAGGAAGTAAAAGAGGCAGTGAAGGAAAAGAAGAAAGCATATCAAAAGTTCCTGGCAAATAAGTCAGCTTGTGCTCTTAGAGAATATAGAGACAAATGCAAGAATGCTAAACACTGTGTAAAACTAGCTAAACAAAAGTCATGGGAAGACTTTGGCAAGAATATAGAAAATAAATATCAAGAAGGTGGCAAAATATTCTGGATGTTGCTGAAGAAGCTTAGGAATGGAGGAAAGAGTGCTGTAAAAGAAGTTAGAGATGGTAAAAGTGACATGAAAACTGGATAAAAAGATATCCTTGAAGTATGGAGTAATTACTTTGAAAAACTGCTAAATGAAACAAGCAGTGATGACAGCACAGTGGTAAAAAACACTGACCAGGCATGCAGTGAGAATACATATCCGTACTGGAAGTAGAAAAAGCCATCAAAGGCGTGAAATGTGGAAAGGCAGCAGGAGTAGATGATATTCGACCAGAAATGCTGAAGTATTGTGGTATAAGAGTCTTACAGTGGTTGCACTGCATACTTCAAAAAGCCTGGACAGAGGGGCGAATTCCCGATGATTGGAGCAGAGCTCCCATAGTACCCATATATAAAAAGGGAAATAAAACTGAATGTGAGAATTACAGAGGTATTTCCCTACTGAGTGTTCCTGGCAAGATCTATGCAAGTATTCTTGAGAAACGGTTGAGAAGAATGTGTGTTGAAGAAAAGCTTGGTGAAGAACAAGCTGGATTCAGGCCAAACAGAGGCTGTCAGGATCTGATCTTCACTTTACGACAAATAGTCGAGAAAGCGTGGGAATATAACAAAGATCTGTATTTAAGTTTTGTCGATTTGGAAAAGGCATATGATAAGGTGCCAAGAGAGAAGCTATTCAATACGCTGCAGTTATATAGGGGTCAATGGGATATTATATCAAGCGATACTTAGTCTTTATTTGAGTTGTAAGTCAGCAGTTAGAATTGAAGGAAGTACAGGAAGATGGTTTAATGTTAAATCTGGTGTGAGACAAGGATGTACATTATCCCCTCTGTTATTCATTATCTATATGGATCACATTATGAAGGAAAGTGGTATTAAACATGATATCAAAATTGGAGATGTTAATGTCAGCTCTTTGCTTTATGCGGATGATGTTATACTTCTAAATAAATCCGCTACAAGTCTGCAAGATTCTCTGACTAAATTGAATAGCTGTTGTAATAGATATGGTATGAAGGTCAGCAATAAAAAGACAAAGACAATGAAAATAGGCAGAATCATTGAAAATGTCAACTGTGTTGTGAATGGAGAACCTGTGGAACAAGTAAAACATTTCAGCTACTTAGGCACGATTTTTACTGAAGATGGTAAATTAAATATAGAAATAGACAACAGAATCAGCAAAGCTTTTATGGTGGGAAGTCAATTGAATAAATTCCTATGGAATAAGAGGGAGAAATTAGTCAGAACACTAAATTAGCTGTATACACGACAGTGTTCAAACCAGTTTTAACTTATGGATCTGAGAGCTGGGTCAGAAGTAAAACACTTGACCAAAGACTAGAGACCGCAGATATGAGAGTCCTGAGAAAGATTAGAGGCGTGAACAGATGGCATCAATGGCAATATCATATTAAAAATGAGGATATTAGGAAAGAACTTGACATTGTGAGCATCCAGGAATGCGTTAGCAGAGCTAATCTTAGGTGGTATGGTCACTTAAATAGAATGGGAGAGGAAAGATTAGCAAAACAAGTGTTCTCTGCCAGGTTGGCAGGAAAACGACCCAGAGGAAGCCCAAGATATAGGTGGATTGATACGGTACAAAGTGCCTTAGACGATAGAAATATAAGATCTGATGATGTTGGAGTCTTGACAAGTAACAGACTGATTTGGAGGAAAATTGTAGATAGGAAGTTAGTATTGATATAATTTTTTTATATCATATCCTGTACACCCCTTGTGGGTACATGGCAGGAATTTGATGATGATGATGATGATGTAGTAATAGTAAACTATTATAAGAATAATAATTGTTTACTTTTTTATTATGGCTATAGGCTAGTGTGCACCCTGTTCTTACCACCAGGGCATCAACTAGCCAAACGTCACCATCTCTTTTAATCACTAAGTCTGGCTTACGTAAACCTGCAGAGGTCCTATAATATGGTTCCACCACTGTCTCCCAGCCTTTGTTCTTAAAGTGGTTGTTCAGAATGGAGACATGGTGTCATGCCTCCGCACGTGTACCCCATGGGTGCAGAAGCAACACTGGGCTATATGAGACAATATCTCACTGTAGTAGTGTTAGATCCTGAATGGACGATTTTTTAGAAATTATTCATTCAGAATCTGACATAAGAATTTGGCTAACTCAGATAATATCTGGTTGACAGCACACAGTTCTGAATTTATGTTGCAAAGGAATTTGTATAATAACATGCAAATCGTACTAAAAAAAATCTTGTAGTTGAAAGTTAAACTGAAGAATTATAGGATTAGTGAAATTTTAATAAGGAAATTGTAGTATAATCTTGTCCCATTGAGCTGTCTTAAACTTAATAAGTCGCCAAGGAAGTGAAGAGTACGAGTGCAAAGGTCGAGTTACATACGCACGTGTTGGCCATAATGCTGCCAGCTGCAACGTACGAGGAAGATGACGTAAGCGGGATTCCCAAGAATACAGCACCTAAACGGCAGCTAGGACTTGAGGATCACCTTAAGGGCATGAAAACGAAGGGTCGTATGGGAAAGAAGGGACTAAATATAAGCGTAATGCATGTGATAATGTGGGGCCTTTTTCTGGTTGTTCCTGACTTCACTTCGAGGATTCCTGAATAGCTAACGGAGTAGGGATGAGCGAGAGAGAGATGCCCCACTCGAGTAGGAGCAGAGAATGTGCTGTATCGAGGCAGTAAGAATTTCGAGTCTGGGAAGAATGTAAAATGTATAGCGTAGTTGTAAGCCCATTGCGGAAGCTACCAACGGAAGGAGGACAAATACACGCGGCCATTAACAGACCTTCAGAAGAAAAAGATTGGATAACGTAAAGACCTTTGTTGTATGTTTAAATGAGACAGAATTTAATGTTAGATCATATTAAGTGGGCATTTCATAGTGGACTATAATAAGGATTTGAATTTTGAGATAGAGTAATTCTGTTAAACAAAGGAATGTCAGGAGTGAAATTTTAGCTGCATGTGACTGAGATTATATATGAATTTGATATTTTGTAGATGATTTATATCAGAATAGTAACGGGTTGAGAAATGTATTTTATGTAGCAAGAATTAAGAGTTTGATTTAGAATAACATAGTTAGCTTGTTTTAATGTTGCATAGAGTATGAGTAATTGCCAAGTTGATCTATGAGTGTTTTCTTAAATTAGTATTGAGTAACTAACTTGGTAAGAGATTTTGTAAAGCTTAATATCCCATTTCAATTATAGTTGTAAAGTGAATTTGTTCCAATAAACATGTTTTATTGTATATGCCTGTTTCATGCTTGATTCGAGAATTCAAATTACCACTTGCAAAATTTTAGAACCATAGCGGGAGGGAATTTGATGAGAGTGTTTGAGTAATAGATTTATTGGTCACGACTGCAATTAGAACCAGTATCTATTTAGTGCATATTAGAATGAATGCCAGTTAACCTAGGAATATTTCCCTGAATTTTGAATAAGCTCATATTATAGGACTCTGGCTGGCACAGCAATAAAAAAATAAATTTGCTAGTGTCCGAAAAGGAAGCATTCCTAGGTAGAGTTGAATAGGGCATTATTAAGGAAGTAAGTTAGTATATTAAATAACAACAGCGAAAGTAAAAACAAAGATATAACAGTAGCATCCAGCCCTACAGTACGAATCGTCACTACCCCATCGAGCTGTGTGAGCTCGGGTGGGCATGGCATTGATCCTCATCCGGATCAGGTCAATATACTCAAACCCAGGGAGGAGTCTGGTGCCATCCCTTACCCAATCAATCTGGGGAGGCACCAGATATGACTCTTTTAAAGGAGCACCATCTACAGAACAGTGCAGCAGAGTTGCTCATCTCTTGTGTTCTGCAGGTGCTGACTCAATTACGGTATCTTGATAATGGGACCAGCCTTTAGAGCCCGCCTTAAGTCTTCTTGTATTAATGGGCTATAGAAAGCCTCTCTGCAGATAGGGGAAGACGATAGTTCTAAC
This sequence comes from Typopeltis vanoorti, assembly GCF_054136105.1. Classification (NCBI taxonomy): domain Eukaryota; kingdom Metazoa; phylum Arthropoda; class Arachnida; order Uropygi; family Thelyphonidae; genus Typopeltis; species Typopeltis vanoorti. Next base: position 81,619,203 of record NC_143568.1, read on the forward strand.
TTCGTGATTTTGGACAGCCACAGCCTTAGGATCAGCCATCTAAGTGATGGAACCCCAAGCCCGCCATCCTTCACCCTCACATGGAAATATGCAGTAGGGGTGTCAGGCAGCAGTCGGAGCCATGATCTCACGGCTGAACAGATAGCCCTGTCCATTTGGGACAGTACCAAGATATGTCCTACCAAGCACCAACTTGTGATAAAAGCGAGGTAGGAGATAGTGGGAAAGGAGAAACAGTCTTTGATGGGGCTTCAGAGGAGCTTTCCTCAAAGAAGCGATCCCAGCTTCTAGTATAGAAGGGACAGAAGACCTTCCCTTTTGGGTGAACATGATACCGAGGTATCTCCACTCTTCCAGGATGGTCAAAGCATGCAATGGCCTCCCGTGTAGGGAAAAACTTTTATATTTCTTCGAACTCTCTGGGATTAAACCTTGTAGTCTCAGATCCCCCCATATACCGCAACCATCCTCTTATCCATGATAATATTGTATAACCCAAACCCATTTTCTCCAATTTATGCAACAGTCTTCCATGCTGTATTCTGTCAAAAGCCTTCGCAAAATCCAAAAGTATCATGATGTATCCATTTCCCTTGTCTAGTTCATTGGTAACATTATTATAGAATGTGAGCAAGTTGCTAAAACATGACCTTCCCTTAGTAAACCCATGTTGTTTATTGCAAAGTAGAGATTCACTGTCAGCCCATTTCTGAATGCAGGCCCTGACCAATTTTTCCAAAATCTTCATCATCACTCCTGAGATACTGATTGGTCAATAGTTGAATACATTGGTCTTTGCACCACACTTGTGCAATGAAATTACCATACATTCCTGTGGAATATTCCCTGTTCTGAGACTCATATTAAACATCCTGTTCAAAGGAATGGCCAGTTCAGCTGAACACACTTTTAGCACACATGCTGATATTCCATTAGTCCCTATTGCTGAATTCTTATTCAATTTGTGCAACAACTCTAATACCTCGGCCTCACACAACTGCATTTCTTTATTTAGTGAAGAGGTAACAGTGAGCTCAATCTTGCGTTCACCAGGTTGATAGCTTTTAACGAAATGGGCACTCATTAACTGAACAACCTCTTCTGCATCTGTAACCCTCACGCCATCTGAATTTAGAAGAGTTATTTTTTCATATTCCTTCTTTCTTATAATTGCAGCATGTCGATAGAATTCTTGTCTTTAGCACGTAGAACCAGTTTCTTTTCATACTCAGACTTTGCTTTCCATACAACAGTTGTGACTATTCTATCCTGCTGCTCATAATGTTCATAATGGATGTCTCACTTTTTCACAAGATTTCACTGTTCACCCTGATTCCCTGGTGAAAACGTGTACAGACATAATAATGTACCTGTTTGTTCTTTTGTATTGTCTTGTCTGCAATCTGCCTGACACAGTTGGACAACTTGCAGATCTCTATTATTCTCTAATGCCTTCCACATGTAGACATCTTTGCACACATCTGATGGGTCCGAACTGTACGAACACAAGCCCGAAATCGTTCTCGCCTTGTCAACATTTCCAAGACAAAGCCCATTCCCATCATTAACACAGTTATATAACATTGTCACTCTTACACTCACATGCACACCATTCCTCCCTTTATAAATTAGGTTCCCTGACTTTCTGTGTTAGGTCTCATACCAGTTATTAATTTTTTTAGACTCCTGATACCAAACGCATTCAGATGTAGGCCATCTCTCTTATACAGTTCCAGTCTTCCCTCAGACTCACTCCACACATCCATTCCTTCTACATAGCCTATGCATAGAATCGTTTGCTATCATATCCCTTCTTTTTAATTCATTTTTATCATTGCGAGGTAAAATACTAACGAGTTTCACTTTCTCACTGTTCACTCTTGCCTCTTCCAACAACCCTTTCATGTCCTCTCTGAACTTACCCATACTGAACTTATCACCAGTTAAATCGTTCATACCTACTACGATTTCGTTTACTTTTCTTTTCTGTTTATGAATTACTTGCATTTTATTTTTAATTTTCACTCCAGGAAAACATAATGAGACCATCTTGTCTACACATCTTTGAATCCTCTCCACTACTTCCTCATCTTCACAAATCCCTAGACAACTCAAGTTGAGATATAGTTGTCAAGGTCTTATAAAGAGGGAAACAACATTACAGGAATTTTTTGTGTACACATTTTTTTATAATATGCCCTTTGAATTTCTACTTTCTTCCTGCTTTTGCTACCAGATTCATTGTCTCATCAGTTTCTTCTAGTGCAGTCCCATCAATTTCATACAAAGCACCTCAACTCGGTAGTTCAGCTAACCTTCCACGTAGCAGTATTAAAGTGGCAACCTTTATTCTTTTCCTACACTATCACCCTGCTCATATTCTTCTGTAGAATTTTAACATCACCTTTATTTACTATTGCCATCAGTTCAGCTCAGCTTAGTAGCATGAGCAAACAGCAGGATAGATACCACATTCTCCCTTCAAATCATCTCTCCTTTTATTTTAACATTAATGTAAAAATGGAAGTGTAGTGGTCCATGCACAGAGCCCCCATGGCACATCATTGATCTCCTGCATTCCCTAAAACTCTGCTCCACTATATACTACTCTCTGATAGCTGTCTCCTATCATCTGTTACACCCATCTTCATATCTAATCATCATTTGCTTCATTTCACTCAATAGTCTTTCATCCAGTATCCTATAAAATGCCTTTGCAAAATATAGCAATATTATGATTTAGTCATTTCCCTTATCTCATATGCACAGAAAAAAAAATACAATTTTGAATGTAGCTTCAATAGGTGAATTTCTGCAGATCAATCGTGTTAAAGAAACCTTTATTTACTATTGCCATCAGCTCAGCTTAGTAGCATGAGCAAACAGCAGGATAGATACCACATTCTCCCTTCGAAGTATGTGCTTCTTTAAAATTAGACCACAGAACTGAACGGTACTATGGTCTAACTAAGATACATAAGGAAGGCATTCCACTTTGTCCAGTTGTTGACCTTGTAGATTAACCTACTTATTGCATAGTCAAATTTTTATTGGGTATTCCTGCTCCTTCATAAAAAAAAATCATCCGATTTTCTAGATAAAATGAAAAATGTTTTCCTACAATCCGCTTCTCTAACGGAATCTATTTACTAGTGTATCTCTAGCGGATACACTTCATCTACTTTCAGAAGTATTTCCACAGGATATAGTGAAATTATTCGACTTTGTTATATACACACTGGATATTTTATTTATCAAAATCAGTTTTACAGTCAAGTTGAAGAAACTGCCATGGGATGTCCAGTCTCTCCTCATCTTATGAACTTCTATTTAGAATATTTAGAAGACATTCTGTTCTCATCCATACACCCTCAGCCTTCGGTTTGGGTTTGTTATATAGTTGTCGTTTTTGTGATTTGATCCCATAATGAAGAAACATTACTTATCTTTTTATGTAATATAAACTATCTGCATCCATGAATTCAATTTACTATAGAAATAGAAAATGACTATAACTGAGAGGAGAACTGACCAGGGTTTCTGACCTAATGTCCAATCTTCACCTTCTTGTGGTGCACTCTGTTAGGTATCTACCTGGATAGTGAACGAATGAGGATGGGCTGGCCATTTAGGATTTGGTCAACCAAATTGTATTCTTATTGGCTTAAACCACAATGTAAAATGATGGTACAGTATGACAGAATTTCATGCCAGCTGGAATTGCCAGGTTAAACAAGGCCTCCATTGTTTTATCCAGCAAACCTGGCAAACAGCGAAAAGTCAGCTACTGGAACACATCCTGAAACACATTCCAACTCAACATCACCAGAATTCAAGATCAGTACTATCGACATAAGAAGCCTGAATGCAAAAGAATTGGATAAATTACTAGATTGACATAATAGTCGCTCAACAATTTTGTTGAGCGACTGAAACAAAAAAAGACAAAAACTGGTTATCTTTCTATGCAATAAATACAAAATATTCAGGCAATAACAATCAGGGAAAATGCATAGCTATAGTAGTATTCAACACTAAATATTATTACTTCTTGAATCTCAGGCGATATCAAGTAGAGCGATGTGAGCAAATATCAGAATGGGGAACTGGACAATGAGACTTATTTGTGCCTAGGGTCCCACAGAAGGTTCTACTACGGTAGAAGTGGAGGAATTTTTTGAGGCTTTCGAGAAAGCAACTGGCACTCTGAAAAAGGAGAAGGTGGTCCTTGTTGGAGATCTAAATAGCAGAATAGGAAATGATTATCAGACATACAGAAATATTTTGGGAAAATTCGGAGAAAAGAGCAAAGCTAATAATAATGTCAAATACCTGTTGGATTTCTGCTCAGGACACGGACTAGTTATTACTAACACAGTGTTCCAACATAAAAATATGCACAAATTCACATGGAGAGAAGAGGCAAGGAATAAGAAAAGTCTCATTGACTATGTTATTGTTGATAGTGATGTTTTCTCCCTGGTGCAGGACACTAGAGTGTACAGAGGATTTGGAATTGGAAGTGATCACTATTTAGTCTTCAGTAGGATAAAATTGAATTTCGTATTGAAAAGAAGAACATGTAAGAAAGTTTTAAAGCGAATAAAAGTTGAGCAGCTCTCAGATGTGAACTATAGACTAAAATACACAATCATTATTCAAGAAAAAATGAAAGCTTTTGAGAACAGGAACCATACCTTGGAGATTCAGTGACAAGCCATGAAGAAAACATTGCTTGATTCAGCCAGAATGGCATGTGGTGAGGTTGTCTGCTAGAAAAATCAGAACTCCATTATGGACTCAGAATGTTAGAGGCAGTGAAGGAAAAGAAGAAAGCATATCGAAAATTCTTGGCTAATAAGTCAGTTTGTGCTCCTAGAGAATACAAAGACAAATGTAAGACAGCTAAACACTTTGTAAAATTAGCTAAACAAAAGTCATGGGAAGACTTTGATAAGAACATAGAAAATAAATATCAGGAAGATGGCAAAATATTCTGGAGGCTGTTGAAAAAAACCCAGAAATGGAGGAAAGAGTGCTGTAAAAGGAGTTAGAGATGATGAAGGTGACACGAAAACTGGAGAAAAAGATTTCCTTGATGTATTCTTTCTTTTAAGGTTATACAATGATCAGCATTCATAGTGAAGAATTTATGGAGACATAACATGTGTTAGAATAATTATTTATTATTAAGAAAATACAGGAAAATATCACTTAATGCAAATTCAATATGCTTGATAATCATTTAGCACGACTGAGTGAAATGATACTATTTCCTGCTTTAAGAGAGTGATTAATCAGTTAATGCAATTTTTTTACGTTAATGCGAAATTTTTTGCTGCCAATCTGCAGCAAGTGGAGACAGTTGTCAATGTAGCAGGCAGTTGATTCAAATCTGTCTCACCAACGCACATGCAAACTCTGTTCTCTTGCTCAATCACTTTTTTTTCATTTACTTAATTTTAGATACCTATAAGGCTTTATTATATTCAAGCTCTGATATCCTGGAACCCCTGGATAAAGAAAATGTGCGACACTTGATCGATTATCATTCAGAACAGTTGAGCGACAATGATCTCCTTCAACTATAAGAACAGTGTGCATATGAAGAAGGAGATACGGTGTGTGTGAACAAGAAGAGAATGTTACAGGTAAGAAGCTAACTGCAAAATAACTTGAGATAGGTTTCAATCACAATGAGCATATGAAGGAAATTTTGTTTGATGCTGATCCTGATAAGGAATGAAGTTTCGAAGTCCACCGAAATCTTGATAAAGCAATTGCCAGCTATTGCATGAGAAGATGATAAAGTCGAGCACTATTCAAACATCTTTACTTAATTTTTTTTGTATAAAAGTTGCTCAATCGTTTAGACATTAAATAAAAATTTAAGCAATTGATTTTTATTATCTGATGATTTATCCTCTAATATAACTTATAGGGTTTTTTTTTTTTTTTTTTTCAAATTTACAGTAAGTAATGGGTGGAATTATTACTATCATTTGTTGTATTTGCTTATCATGCATTAATTGATGGATTAATTAATTGCATTAAGCGAGATTTTCCTGTAACATTCGACTTTTCAACCTCTGTATTGATGTCATCAGGAAAACATGCACAGGGTACAAGCTACATGATACTGCACTATACAAAAATAAGATGAATCTAAATGTTGGTTAATCATTTATCCTAGCCTGACCTCTGGCAAAGAAAAATAAAATAATAATTAAAAACAAACAAACAAACAACAGAACTACATTAAACAATTTCTAGATTCCTCTTGTATTAAGATTTTCTTCTGTTTGGGATTGCTCTGGATGCTATATGGGTTAAAGATGATGCCTGCAAATTCTTGGAATAATTAATCCGTCATTCTTGTTCAAATTTGGTTGATGTTTCGGCATTTCACAGGCTTCTTTGAATTTTCTTTCAAACCAGGTTTTGATGCAGTATAGGAACTTGCCTTTCCAGTCAATTCTGTGACATGTTTCAAGTGTGTGGTCTCTGACAAGTGTGTTTACCATAGTGGAGGTATTTAATGTGGCATTTGTGTTCATCTTTTCAAATTGGGTTGGTGCGTCCTGTTTCCTCTATGTACATTATTATTGTTATTTTATTATTATTATTATTATTTGACACTTCCAATGAGTCCAAAGATTCATCGAGGGAGAGTGTGCCAACAGCATCGAACGATTGAAACCCCATCCAACTACTAACCGTGCTCAAACTTGCATAAATTTTTGCATGAGCCATTAGTAGCAGAGGCTCTACCAATCGACCGACCGTTGCTGGCATTAGGTTACAAGTACATTGAAATTTGTAGGCCTCTCGGTGGGCAAGGTATGGAATGGGATCTTTGGAAGAGCTAAGTAAATTTCTTAATTTTGCTGGGGGTTGGGGTTTGAAGATTGGCTTAATATTGTATTTAAGTGTTCCATCTATTTTTATTTTTTTTTTTGAAATGCCCCTAATGTATGGTGTGACTATGGCATTCTTGTAATCTTTTTTGCTTTTAATGGCATTTTTATGGAGGATCTTGTGAACACTTTTTTTATTGTAGCCATTCTCCAAATGTTTGGTTAATAATTTCTAATTCTTGGTTCAGAGCTTGTTCATTGGAGCAAATTGTTAGGACTCTGTGTTTGAGGGTGCTGATGACCGCTTTGTTTTTGTGTTGGATGGTTGTATGAATATCTGTATGTATGTATGGCAAGTGTGTCTAGAAAAGGAAGAAAGTTGCTTTTTTTTTTTTTTTTTTCCCGATCTTGATGGGGAGGATATATTTGTGTTGTTTGTTCAGGTGGCATAGGAATGTATTTAATATTTTGTGGCTGTTGGGCTAAATGGCAAAATATCAACATATCTGAGCCAGACTTTGGGCTTTAGTCTGGCCGAACCTAGAGCTCATTGCTCGAAGTCTTCCATGTAAAAGTAAACTATTGTGTGTGTGTGTGTGGGGGGGGGGGGAATGAACATATGGTCGTACTTTCTTTTTGTAGGTAAAAATTATTTTGCCACTCAAAATACCCAGAGGGGAGCACATGGGCAAAGAGGGCCATGATATTGGGCAGAAATATGTTCTGTAAGAGAAGATCGGGACATTAGTGAAAAGGGCAGTTATCTCAAAGCTGACTAATAAATCTTCATTGAGTGTGATGGTTCTAATTTTGTTTATGAAGTTTTGTGTATTTTTTATGTTGAAGGAAAATGACCTGACAACTCCTTTAATTCTAGCTCAAATAACAACGGAACAGTGTCAAGTCATAATGACATACATTTCTGGCATCTCAGAATCCATTTCCAGAATTCTTAAAAAGTAAAATTTAGTAGCTACTTTACTTTGTATTAACAACTTTTCATCATGGTATCCATATTTCAAAGATAAATGTTCTTCTCTGGCCTTTCCTGGTGTCTGCCAATTTCCTTGTGACTGTTACTGTTCTTACTTCAGACAAACTGTAAGCTCACTGGAGAAGAGAATACAAGATCACCAATCTTACTTTAGCAGTAGGAAATCTGAGAAATCTGGCTTGACACAGCATGTAATAGATATGGACTATAATATCCTATAGTCTGAAACACACTTCATCAGTGTTACTATAAATTTGAATATTTATTTAAAGAAAATGCTTAGACCTTACTTCACTGTCCAAACTTAAGTCAGAATGACTGCCTCTGTCACTATCTGAGATATGGGAGAGTCTTATTCTAATCACTAATTTTTTTTAATACAATTAATGAATAATTAATAATACAATGTTTCCTCAGTTATACCTTTGCATTGTTTTATGTATAATATTGTTGGATTCTGATTATGTAGAAATTAGAATAAATGTTATTTGATTCAGAATCCAACATGATTTTCCGTCACAAGAACTATATTTGTAAATATTATTTAATGTAAATAACATAAATTATAATTGATATCATATAACTACCTTAATTATGTCAAATATTTAATTGCTTAATCAAAGAAATGTGTTAATGGTAAATAGATTCTGTATTAAATGTTATTAAGCTATTTTATTTGTTCTTATGTCAATATTATAAAGTCTTATATTTGTAATTTAACTGCGCATTTGTTAAAATGCGATTATTCTATTTATTCTTTTTGTGAAAGCTTAATGTTATGTAATAACTCTATGTAGTTGTATAGCCTAATATAACATTCGCGAGAATGTTTACGTTTATCGGTTGTCATAGAGACGCGTGAAATAAACGAGCGCGAGTGAAGGGAGCGTGGAGAGAATAAGAAGGGAAAATAGATACGTAGTAGTAAGTAGGGAGTCGGAACGGAACTTTGGAACTATAAGGTAGCAAGGAAGTAAACTAAAGAAGTAGAAGTAATTAAAAGATTCCTAAGGATAGGAGTTGAGTAGATATTTTTTTATATAAGTGAATCTTATAGTTGGCTGAAAGCAAAACCAGCCGTAGTAATAAAAAGAAATTATTGCCGTAATCGGATAATTAGAGAACTGGACATTCAAAGAAGAATACTGAAAAAATCCAGTCAGTCTACAATTACGACTTATTTCTGTACTACCATGAAAGGGAATTGTACGGAGTTAAACTAGTTGATGAATGATAAATAAGAATAATTAATGTACCTTATGGTTGTTATCTGGATTTTTGAAGCGCGATTAGTAATGTTTTAGTTATTTAGTGTTTCGCAAGTGTGATAAATACAATTTGAAAGTGTGCTCACAAAATATTGGAAGTACTGAAGATTATTTCTGGTAAGGACAGTCATATTAGTTTATTTCAGTGTATGAAGATTTAAGTATTAGTTCCGTTGCGCTGTTTCTAACATTAACTGTAGCATACCATCGAGGCTGAGAGTTGAAAATATAGACATTGAAATAATATCTGCCGTGGTTAGTGCCTGTTATGAGTCAATCGTAGAGTGTAGTTGAGAGATACAAGGAAACTGATTAATTAAGAATTTCTATTGTAATAAGTTGGGTATAGGAACTTTGTAATTCTGAAACTGTGAATTTGTATGTGAAAGTTTGGAAGATTGGATTAATATGAATAACTTGACTGGTTTGTCATATTTAGAAGTGGAATTTATGTAATTGTTATATAACCATATATTAAATGTTTTGTTTGTTAATTTAAATATTGTGTTTGCCTGAATTTCTTTTTACTGCACCGTTCACAAAAATTCGGATCTAGCGGGAATCCCAGAAGGAAAGAAAATAAATACCATCGGCCTGAATGAGTGAAAAGACTGCTAACTAATTTTGAATTAATCCTACTAATTCATATAGACTTATCTAAGGATAGAGTGGCGCAGTATAATAGAAATTTCTCTACCCTTAGATCAGTGATTAATTTGCAATTAGTTTTCCTTTATTTTATGAAAGTGACTTTTAGCAAGATGGCGGATTCGAACGTCGAGAGAACACGTCACGACATTAATAATACAATGTTTCCTCAGTTATACCTTTGCATTGTTTTATGTATAATATCATGCAGCTCTTACTGTTTCAAATCAAGTCATTTATTCACATTCTACCATGCAATTAACTATCTTTGCTACTGATGATGGCATATAATATTCAGGCTGAACTTAGATGGCTTTAAATAAATATAATTTACTTATATCCTTGTGTTTTTGTGTAGATTAAAGAAACCTCATGGTACAAGTATCTCTTAAAGAACACTAGCAGATGCTGGTGTTCTTTAAGAGATAAAAGTAAATAATGTTCTTTATTTACTTTTCAGACCTATCCATTATTCAAACCTGTCCAAACAACTTATTTTCAGCCTAGTTTTCAGCTCTTCTTTCAATCTTTCAGTCTGTGTTCTTTGAAATAGCCTTCCTCACACTGTTTCCTTGAAGGATTGCACCTTTCCCGGTTGTTGAAGCATATTCCTTCTTTCTCCTTCCCCATTTGCCCATTACACAGAACTGATACTGTAAATTTTGCAACCTCTCATGTGAGATTGGTGTTTAAGATGATGGGGGGGGAGGAAACTTATGGCAAAAAAGCTGGCTCATGCTCTATAAAATTTCAGTATCTTAGTACAAATATTGCCTTATTTATTTATGTATTTGTATGATATAGAATCTTAAGTTACACATTAAATACAAGCATTGGAAGTTTTGTGTGAAGTAAGAAATTTATAAAATTTTCTAATATATTTAGCAGCACTTATTAATATAGCTTTTATAGTGTTTGTACAATCTCACAATGAGAGTTATTTTTATTTAAAAATAAAAATGTATATATATATATATATATATATACACAGAAAGAAAGAGTGTTTTTCTGTTTTAGTTGCCATTCAATGTTTGGAAACGGCTTATAATGTCAATCCCAGTGATCCCAGTATGGCTAGCCTTTGTATTCCTCGAACTCTGTTAGACATCTTTACAGATGCTGCTAGGCCTTATCCGGTAGGTAGATCTAACTTAACCCATAGATAATTAAGGCAGTACAATTCAATTTTGTATCTACTTTTTTTTAAAATAAACACTGTGTGCTAGATTTTTATTTTGATAAAGAATTGCATTGTTTTTTTCCTCGATAGCTCACACCAGTCAGTTCCTTAATTGGTGCAATACACACAAAATATGTTATCAGAACTGTTCTGTAAAACTGTGGCTTGTCTGAATTTAAAGAAAAATAATTAAATCTGTGTAAAAAAAAAAAACCCTTGTCAAAATTGGACTTTATATCAGAGTGGATTAAGAATTATTTTATTTTTAAAATTTAACATGCAAATTTTTTGAAGCTTTGTTTCATATATTTTTAAAAATAGAACCATTTTAATTCTAGTATAAATTTTTTAATTATGGAATTAAGGAAAATGATTAAGTGATCTTGCATATAAGGAAGATAGTTACATGGTCTGTTTACATTTCACTTGTCTAGATTGTTGGATTAAGAAAATAAGACATTAGGACATAAATCTGAATGTAGCTCATAGATTATATGCTGTATGGAAATGACTGTATACAAGATAGTACTTAAAACAAAAACAATTTTAACTTATGGATGAGTGCTGGATGAGAAAAATAAACAGTTGATCAAAAACCATGGATATGAGTTATGAGGAAAATAAAGAGAGTAAATAGATGGAATCATCAGCAGAATCATATGAAAAATGAAGATACTAGACAAGAACTTGACATTGTTAGTATTCAACAATGTATGAATACAGCTAATCTTAGATGGTATTATCACTTAAACAGAATGGAAATGGAAAGATGAAGGTGGGTGCTTGGATAGCAAGAAAATTACTTGGAGAGATGGCCAAGATTTAGGTGGATTGATGTTTTGAAGCTTTGAAGGACCAAAATATATGATATGGTAGTATTGGATTCCTGCTGGTAAGTTATATAACTTACTAATTTGGAGGAAAATTGTTGCTAGGAAGTAAGTGGTAATGTAAATTTAATCATGGAGTACAGTCTGGATATTTAGATGTTAATACTCATGTTGATGTTTAATGGAGAAAACACATCTAAAAGTAATAATTAGCTAATTAAATTTATTTAGTTAATTAGAGCATAAGCTAATATTTTGCCTAAACCTGGAAGAACATAGAAAGTATATCCATCATCCGCACTACAGCTGTTTCGGGATGGCAGATTATGCCATCAATACAGATCACCGGATCCTATGGGGGCGGGGGAACCTCCCTTTTATAAGGAAACAGATACAAATCAGAGAGAGAGTATTCTTGGAATCTATGTCAGCGCTGCAAAATTTCTCAAATTGAAATAAATTTGGGAACATCATATTGCTAAAAGTCTTGGAGACAATTATTGTGAGACCTTCAGCAATCTAGATTCCACCACTTCACCTATAGAGGGTACCCCTTATGACCGTAGGAGCCAGCCTTTTGAAATCAGTTTATGTGTGCCTGCATGCATATGCTTTGTTTTTCTTTGTGCCTATGAAGATGGTTTGGTAACTAAGATTAAATATTGGCTTATAATCTAATTAGCTAAATAAATTTGTTAATTTATTTAGCTAATTAGATTATAAGTATATTACTTTTAGACATGTGGTTTCTCCATCAACACGTTTGCTGCCAACTACGAGTATACTTGTAGTTGGTACATGAGCCTCACAAGCCAATTACGAATATACTCGTATGTTGATTACCGACCTCCTATGCCAAGCACGAGTTAACCCATAGTATAAGCACATTAATTTGGACCCTTGGCTTGTGAATAAAGTGGAGACCACGTCTGGGGGCTTTGTAGAAGGAAAATAATTTTAACAAAAGTATAGTATATTATAAGAGGTATTGTTGCGTAAACTGTGTATTTATTAATGCAAATAATAAATTGAAAAAACTTCAAATTTTTTTTTTGAAGTTTTTTCAACATATACATATATTTATATACGATATCATCATCTGAGTTATGACTAGAGTCGTCTGTTGGATTATAATCCTGTTCGAAATCGGAACCAAATAATTCATTCCATTCATCATTGCTCATATTAGTGTAGGCTTCTAATTCTTCATCAGTAAGCTTTCTTTTACTGGCCATGGTGTAATTGAAGATTTTTATTTAGATAATTTTAAATAATTGTAGGACTAGATGCAATAAACCTTACTGCACTGAATGCTGCATATCACTGACTGAACTCAAGTTACACAGTCGTCAGCGCATGTAAGACATAGGTGGGGGTGATACGAGATTACTCATAGTTGGCGTATGAAACAAAATTCTGTCTGATAAGCCAGCTACGAGATAACTCATACTGACCTTGTAGGCTTTCAATAACAAACTATGCCCAAGGAGTGTGGCAGCGAATGTGTTAATATGGAGTATTGGCAGATTATCCAGTATATCCCTCAAGGATATACCTCAGGAAGTTGATAATGAGAGTGACTGGTTTGTATCATATGTGCACAAGCTGGATATTCCCCACAGTCTTAATGTACAAATTAAATACCAGTTGGCCAAGTACAGAGCCCTGTGGCACCATTGGTCACAGGGGTGATGAGATCTTGAAGCCTGCTTTGTGTAACAAAAGTACTTTCTCTTTCTACTCATTTCAGATCTTGCCAGAGCTGAGACTTATACAGCCTGGTCTAAGGCCACTGGTTCCCTTTTGCACTTGCTCATAAAACTCAGTCTGATATCCCATGGGCAGTATTCACATTGAGATTTTGTAATATCCTAATCACCTCCAAAGTTATTGCTCTTTAATTCACTATCCAGCCTGGTTGGCCGAGTGGTTAGCATATCCACTCTCCAGCCAAGAGGCTGCAGGTTCGAATCCTGCATAGGCATGGATGCTCGTGATTGCTCGTTCTCCCAATATGGACTGGGTCACCATGGGAGTAGTAGACCCAAAAACTTCCCTTAATGGGAGAGGCCTTCACCCTGCAGTGGGTAGAAATATAGGCTGTCAATTTTTTTTTTTAAATTCACTATCACCTATACATCAGTTACCTCCTTACCATCAGCATTCATTAACACCATACACAATCTTTCTTCCTTTTACTTGCTGCATACAAAGACCTCTCATTGGGATTTTCTTTGGCCTGCTCAACAAATTTCCTGTCATTTTGACTTCCTTATCAGGCTGGTCATCCTCTTGCATGTGTTCAATACTATTCATGAGCTTGCTGATCACTTTCCTCTTTATTCCTGCCACAACATTTTTTTTTTTTTTTTTTTTTTTCAATTGCTGCTTAAGTTTATTGGTTGGGGGAGGGGGGTTTTGCCTATGAAAATGAGTTGGTGACCCCACCCCATGTAAGGTTGTAAACCTATAGTTTATTAGTATTGTGGGTGGAATGATGCTATTAATTCATTCAACATCCACTTGATTTCTGATTCTCAGGTATGCAGCCTAATAATTTTTCTCTCGAACACTTGGTGACAATTTCTCATGACTGTTAACATCCTTCTCTTTCAGCTTCTTATGTTACTGCAGTACCATGCTGCCACCGAAGTTTGTCATAATCATTGTCTCTGTACTTCCATATATACTACTTTTTAACTGGAAATTTCATATGTTTAGCAACTTACAAGTTTGACTGCATGATTACTCTCCCCCAAGATGACAAGGTTCAATGCCCTCAAACCATAGATCACCTTGTCTGTCAGTATCAACCATGTTACAGTTCTTCAAGAATAAACGTATTAGTTGATAAGTCATTTTTTTTTATTTTATTTTATTTTTATTTTTTTTTATATACTGTATTTTCCGGTGTATAAGATGCTCCTATGTATAAGACACACCCAAGAAATTTAATACAATTTTCTGGAAAAAACCTAAACTTTAAAGTATGATTTAAAAAAAAAAATGGATAAAATAATAGGTAATTTTTAATAGTAAACTGACCTTTCAGAAACCTGCAAAACCCATGTCACTGTCATCTGACTCTTCTCTATCATCATTAATTTCTTATAATATAGAAATAATTTTGTCTTCATATTCTTTTGGCATTTTTTGACTGATTTTTGTTTTTGTATGCATAAAAAGTCCACTGCGTTTCATGAAACGGTAACACCATGACACACCACTTTTAAAATCTTCAATGTTACGTTTGCCAATTTTCTTGCACCCATTTCAAAACTTTGGTCTCTAGTTCTGGCCACTTCGCAATTTTTCCATGTTCCATGCACTTTTCTTTACGCAAATTGTACAAAATCTCCTTCTGACCACGCCAAGTTCTTAGCTAATGACACACTAGAAGTCACGTGACGGTCACACATCAATTTGATTGCACCATTAACCGCCTACAAAGATCTTGGAACATAAAAGGGAGTGCATATGACTTTGAAAAGAGGAAACAATCTTTACCTTCATTATATAAGACGCACCCCATTTTTAAGATGAATTTTTAAGGTAAAAAAGCGCGTCTTATACACCGGAAAATACGGTAGTTACTGTACTCAGCTTTTTGTAGTCATTTACAGTTAACGACATTAGAGATGACCATTGAAACTTGACTTGAAGTAAACTGTATTTTACTTAGAATTACCTGTATCAGAAACTAATAATAAATCAATAAATCTGTACATTATTTTATCAATAGATTTTTAATTTTGTTTGTGTACCAGACATACAGATGAGCTTCACTTTGGAATCATGTGTTGGGGAAGGAAGTGATAACTTTCTAGAGATCATAATTACCTCTAATGTCAGTGATAGATAGGAAGATTTGCTTCCAATTTCCCCATAAGGTCACAGCCAGGAAACATCTTCCTGTCTATATGCTGACACAAAGGCAATTATGCTCTCCAAGAATTTGTTGTGAAAGTGCTGGAGAGACATGAATATTGCATCATATCTAGTATTTTGATCTTTGTGAAAATCATGTATCTAATATGCTGGACTTGAAAATATATCTATTGTTCCTAGCTTCTTGGAAATCACAGAACATAGCTCATTGGTAGATTAGGCACCATAAATGTGCTCAGCAAGATCCTCGATATGTTTTGAAAGCCAACAGCATCAGAGTTAAGTACGTTAGGATTTTGATGTGAACGGACGTATTATTTTAGACTGAGCCTGATTAGTTTGTTTACAAGGTTTTTCACGAAACGCACATTGCACTGGCGCAGACACAGTTTGTTTCCTACTGTCTCCCCCTCTGCATGAAACATGCAAGAGGTCTAATGGCCGGCAGGCCCCCCCACCTGCAATGAGGACCAGTGGTGGATTTATGGTTTTATTTAGGGAGGTAGGATTTCAATCTGTGGCCAAGTGATTTTGTGACACTCCTTTTCCTTATCATAGGACAGCTAGTTGTATTTTATTGCTGGTAGACACCTAAGAGTGTCTACAGGATTTGCTAGTGGACCCTCAAAAGTCCCAAGGATTATCTGTAACCTGCTCTTGACACCTGAGCAATCTACTCTTTCTCCATCTGTGTCCTAACACATTTCTAAATTATTGTCATGGCAAAACTTTTGAATGAGGCCAAATTCGAGGAAGTATACAAGGAATTCCTCAGGCTAGGAAAGCTGCTGAGTGATAATTGGCCAGGAAAAGTCAAGCTCTTTGACACATCCCCCCCCCCCCCCCCAGCAGTCACAGAGGACAATATGGATGACATAAGTGAAGAGCCCATAACTCTGACACAATCAGATTTTGCACACTCCCCAAGTATGAAAGATGCTACTTCCCAAGACAGCAGTTATCAGACCTTGGAAACAGATACAGAATTCCAAATTGTCAAAAAGAAGAGGAAAATCTCCACCAATGTGGAAGAACCCAAAACAACAGGGATAGAAGCACTCAATGGTCCTAAAGAAAAGATACCACCAGTCATATTAAGGGATAAGGAAAAATGGATCCCTGTCTCGTCAGCCCTCAGAGAACAAAACATGTCATTCTCATGGGCCAAAAACTCAGATGAGGGAGTTAAAATACAACCCACTACAGTCATGGATTACAGACAGATGACCAGATTTATGGACAATGCTAATGTACCATATCACACCTTCACTTTACCCAGTGAAAAGAACCTGAAGGTAGTTCTACGTGGGATAGCTGAAGGTATCACTCCTGAAGATGTGACCACTGATCTCTCCAGACAGGGCCTGTCCCCAGTAAAAGTGAGCAGGATGCTCAGATCTGATAAAAGACCAATGCCTTTGGTGCTGGTGGAAATAAGCAACACACAAAAGCAGATCTATGAACTGACAGTAGTATGCGGACTCAAGATTTTAACTGAGTCTCTTAGGAAAAGAGCATCTGCAGGTCAGTGTCATAGATGGCAAAGGTTTGGACATGCCCAAAAATTATGTAAGGCAGCTTTCAGGTGCTTGAAGTGCGGCAAGGGACACCAGACCATCACATGCACAACTCCAGCCTGCTGTGCAAACTGCAGAGGACCTCACCCTGCCAACTACAAGGGATGCCTTTCCAACCCAAAAAATCGAGGATCAACAAAAGTCAATCTTGCTTCTCCATGTAACAATGTTTTAAGCAACCAAGCAGGTCGTCCCCCAGTCCGAAACACCTCGCCTTCAACCTCACAGGAAGAAACAACCATGACCAAAACATATGCTGAGGCTGCAAGAACTAAGCCTCCTACATCTCTCGAGCTAGAAAGCTCCAACATAGCATCAGTTTTAACAGCCTCACTTGCCACCATGCTGCAGGAATTTGCATTCCATGCAAATTCCTGCAGCAACAAAATATGCCCCTCACCATCTTCCAGAAAGAGATTCCTGCAAGGCACTCAAAACATTATAACAGCCATCTGTCATGAGTAATAAATTCAAACCAAAAGCTCTTAAGATAATGGCATGGAATGCAAATGGATTGATGAACAAGGTTTTGGAACTTCAAGAATTTGCAACTCGTCTCAGTGCTGATATCATCTTGATTGGTGAAACACACCTAAGACCTGCTAATAACCCAAAAATCCGTGGATACACTATGTACAGAAACGACAAAATTGGCACAAGAGGTGGAGGCACAGCCATATATATTAAGAGTTATTTGAATCATAATACAATAGACAAGCCCCAAACAGTAAACTTGGAGTGACTGGTGTGGAGCTACATACCTGCAATGCTGGGAGTCTGAAGATCTATGCTGTTTATAATCCTCCGAGCATTCCTCTGCTGACAACAGATCTGGACTCCATACTTGGTCCAAATGACTCCATAATAATAGCAGGAGATCTCAACTCAAAACACACAGCTTGATACAGCTCATCAATTAACACCAAAGGCCACACACTTTTCAACTTTGCAATGCTCAACTCTGTTGTTGTGGCCGGCCCTACCGAGCCCACCCACTTCAGCCCTTCAGGTAGCTCGGATGTACTAGACATTGTCATCTTTAAAAATATAAGATACCAATTCAAATTGGAATCAGTTAACGAATTATCTTCTGACCACAGTCCCATAGTGCTTAATATAGGTTCATCAGATCAATTCTCTCCTCTGCACACATTCATACCATGGGGCAAGTTAGCCAAGGTTCTTCCCGATCATATTGGTCCGGTGCCCAATATCAGTAAAAAGGAAGAGATTAACACAGCAGTAAATAACTTAATCATACAAATTCAGAAAGCAGTCAGACAATCTACTGTCTTCCACCCAACCAGCCGTATCCCTGAAGAAATCATGGAGCTAATCAGAGCCAGA
Source organism: Typopeltis vanoorti (assembly GCF_054136105.1). Classification (NCBI taxonomy): domain Eukaryota; kingdom Metazoa; phylum Arthropoda; class Arachnida; order Uropygi; family Thelyphonidae; genus Typopeltis; species Typopeltis vanoorti. The sequence goes on from NC_143568.1 coordinate 81,637,792, forward strand.
AAGAGATACCACAATACCAGAGCCCCACAAGGGAAAAAAGTATTGAACAATCTAAACAGGCAGGTCCGGGAAGCTCTTCAAAAACACAGAAACCATCAATGGGAAACCAAATTGGCTAACATCAATACTGAAGATCATTCTGTATGGAAATTCTTAAGAGCAATCCGCACCAAAAAGCAATTCATACCCCCTATACAAACCAAGAAAGGGACAGTTCACAAAGATGAAGAGAAAGCTGAAGCACTAGTAGATAACTTAGAATCTCAGTGCAATCCATCTTATACAAATCTAAATATCAACCTTATGTACAAGATTCATCCTCATGTTAGGACAACCTTAAGACAGAACACTGTTAACTCCGAACATATCACTCTTACAAATCCAGCAGAAATGATAAATATCATCTCCCATCTAAACAGTAAAAAAGCTCCAGGACCGGATGGCATAACTAACAGAATAGTAAAACTACTCCCAAGAAAGGCTATAGTCCATCTCGTCAACATTACAAATGCCATCTTTAGATTCTACTATTTCCCTACTACATGGAAAACAGCCACCATCATGCCATTGAAGAAGCCAGGAAAAAATCTTCACCTTCCCGAAAGCTACAGACCCGTAAGCCTATTGTCCAGCCTCGGAAAGGTGACAGAGAAAGTGATCCTCTCAAGATTCCAAGCAGAAACAGATAAGTTAGGAATTCTGCCTAATGAACAGTTCGGCTTCCGTAAGGCCCATAGTACAGCTCAACAAGTGCACCGATTGGTAGAAATCATTACTAAAGGCTATAACTGGAAACCCAATACAGCTGCCATCGTCATCGGCACAGAGAAGGCGTATAGCATCAAGGCCTTCTCTACAAACTGATAAAATTTAACTTGCCAATCAAGTTAATAAATATAATACATTATTACCTGAAAAGACAGATATATGCAGGTCAGGGTCGGCGAAACGGTTTCAACCAGACGCAGGATCTCGGCAGGCATACCTCAGGGATACCTCTCCTGTTTTCAATCTATGTAGCGGACATCCCTCTGAACCCAAGAACAACATTCACTACATTATATGCAGATGATACTGCACTGATGGCAAGATCACTGAGCCCAAAACTGGCAACTAAAAGACTCCAAACCAGCATACACATTTTAGAAAAGTGGATGGCAGACTGGAGGATCCAAGTTAACTCCCATAAAAGCTCAGCTATATTGTTTACTAGAAAGAAAATCCATACCATGGAGGACATTTATTTATTGGGAGTAAAGATTCCATGACAGTTAAATATCTTGGAGTGATTCTGGATAGTAAACTCCTATTCAGCAAACATATAAGTTACATTACCTCAGATATCCAAAGTCTTAGCATAGCTCTACCCTATGATCAACAGACAAAGTAAATTGGACACGCAAGCAAAATTAACAATTTACAAGATGGCAATTCAACTGGTCATCACATATGCATCCCCAGCGTGGAGCCAAACCTGAATTCAAACATTCTAAAACTTCAGAGATTACAGAATAAGTGCCTGAGGATGATTCTGGATACCCCTTGGTTTATAAGAAACACCCAGATCCATAGAGAAGTTAATGTCCCTTATATCTCTTCCCTGCTCCTAAATCTAGCTGAGAAGTTCTTTACCAAGACAAGCAACCATCCAAACCCCTTAATCAAGGAAGCCTCGGAATATAATGAAGCAGAAAGTTACAAATATAAAAGACCAAAGTCTATCTTAAGTTCAGCTGAACACAGCTAACTTGACTGCCCTCAATGGGCGAGCATATAGCTCACAAACACTCCATTCAAAAGTTCTTTCATTACAAGACAAAAGGGGAATATGAAAAGCAATTTTGCTTCACCCATCTAGCCAAAAATGTTAATGTCATCAGAGTTATTTTCAATCTGCCTCACAAAATCATATCCATAATTACTTGGATGTGCATGCAGTATTAGTTTTCTATGTCAAATAGACTGGTTCAGAGAAATTAGGCAAAAAAAAAGAAGAAAAACACGCTGAACAAGATAAAGTGCACAAGCATGATAGTTTTTATCCCATGAGGCATAACATTACTTGGACTGAGGCAAAATGGGGCCATGTTCAAAAAATTCAGAAAATCTGCAGAGATGATAGGCACTCCTACCCAGTATAAGAAAAGAAAAAAAAAATCAAGGCAATGATTCCCAACATTTGCCCAAATTTGATAAAAACTTTATCAATTTATTTTTTCATTATTTCACTAGGATATGAAGCATATTTTTTTATGTGTGTCTGATTTAGTGAAGAAGCTAATTGAACCAAAGACAATAATGAGTATTCTATGTTTGTGTTAGGTGACGTCTGTAATTATGTTACATGTGTTTGCATTAAGTCTGAAGATTCATGAAGTAGTTGATCCTAGTGATATAATAAAAAAATAAATGGGCAGAAGCATTGAAAATATCAGCTGCATTGTGAATGGAGAACCTATAGAACAAGTAAAACATTTCAGCTACTTAGGCACGATTTTTAGTGAAGATGGTCAATTAAATATCGAAATAGACAACAGAATCAACAAAGCTAGTATGGTAGGAAGTCAATTGAGTAAATTCATATGGAATAAGAGAGAAATTAGTCAAAACACTAAATTAGCTGTATATATACAAGACAGTGTTCAAACCAATTTTAACTTATGGATCTGAGAGCTGGGTCAGAAGTAAAACACTTGACGAAAGACCAGAGACCGCAGATATGAGAGTCCTGAGAAAGATTAGGGACGTGAACAGATAGCATCAATGGCAATATCATTGATGCCATCTGTTCATGGCAATATTAAAAACGAGGATATTAGGAAAGAACTTGACATCGTCAGTATCCATGAATGCGTTAGCAGAGCTAATCTCTAGTGGTATGGTCACTTGAACAGAATGGGCGAGGAAAGATTAGCCAAACAAGTGTTCTCTGCCAGGTTGGCAGGAAAAAGTCCCAGAGGAAGACTAAGATATAGGTGGATTGATACAGTAAAAAGTGCCTTAGAAGATAGATATATAAATATAAGATGTGACGATGTTGTAGCTTTGACAGGTAACAGATTGATTTGGCAGAAAATTGTAGGTAGGAAGTTAGTAATGATATAAATTTTTCATGTAGTATTATCATATCCTGTACACCCCTTGAGGGTAAATGTCAGGAATTTGATGATGATGTTTTGAGGATAAGCATTCTCTGATAGAGATTTAGATATAAGGGAAAGTTCTGTACGTTCTATTCACGCTTCATGCGTATCATTTTACGCGAACATTTCCAATTTTGTCTAACTGTTGTTAACCGTTTCTGCATTCCTTTGTTTTTTTGCATTTACTAGTAGTTTTTTTTACCTTCTCGTCTTGACAAAGCTAGTCAGTTACAGCTAGCGAAACTAGTAGACGTTTTTGTATATATGTGTATCTTGTAATCCAAATAGTATGTGTTAACATATTACATTTATTGACAGTTTGCAAAAGTTAAAAGAAGCATTTTATTTAACATATTAAAAGAAAGACAAATACCAAATAATATTCTAAAAGCTATCATAAGTATATATGAAAATAAACAAATACAAATAAGATTAAATTATGAACTATCATGTACGAGAGAGATAAACCAAGGAGTCCAACAGGAATGTCCTTTTAACAACTCTTTTTAATATTTATCTAAATGAAATAATAATAAAATGGAATTAAAATTTCCATTAGACTTTTTTCTACTGTGAACTTAAACACACTCCTTTTTGCTGATGAGCAAATAATAATTACAAATTCTGAAGATAACTTACAGAAAGATATTTTAAATTTAAATGAGATAGCCAAAGATTATGGAATGATAATATCAACAGAAAAATCAAAAATGATGGCCTTTAAAGGACAAGATCCACTAAGAACTAAAATAGTAATAGAGAACAAGATTTTAGAACAGATGAATTCATTTAACTACCTAGGATGTATGATTACATATGAAAATGAAAAAAAATATAAACCTAAAAATTGCAAAATATTTAAAAATAACAAGTGTAATTAACTCTCTGTTTAAACCCCTAGTTCAAAAACAAACCAGACTAAAAGTATACAATACATTAGCCCTACCAGTCCTATTGTATAGAAGTGAAATCTGGACAATAAAACAAAGAGCAAAGAAAGATTAATAACAGCTGAAATGAAGTTTACATCTGCAAAGTGTACTCTGTTCGCATAAGAAATTATGAACAATTAAACCAGGAATCAGTAATAAAAAAAATTAAAAAAATATGAACATAAATGGATGGAACATGTTGAAAGAATGAAAACAGAAAGATGACCAAAACAAGCCTTGAATTACAAACCATTAGGAAAAAATCTTAAGAGATTCAACGATGATTTCTTAGGCCAGAACAGGCCACTCCAGGCCTAAATTCTTGACAAGAATGATTCTGATGATTTATATTTCACTTTGTTTTCTAAAGAATTTTCTTTTATTCACTGACTAACTGATCCCTCCTGTTTCGCTGAGGTGAACTTATACTGCCAGTGGTTCACTTCAGGGTGTTTACTCAAGTATTTGGTGGTGGTGCTTTCATCATGGTGTAGAATTGTTAGCATTTAAGACTTCTTTGTAAACAACATAAGTTTTATCATCCTCGACAAAAATAATTAAATTCTCAGGACTGCTAACTGAAGAACATGCTACGTATAACCCCATTTCTGAAAAATTCACCTCTTAAATCTAAACCTATATATTTGAGTGTCTGTCCTTGAGCTTTATTAATTGTCTTTGCAAAGTGAACTCTTAATGAAAATTGTAACTGTTTGAATGCAGATGGAATGAAGACAGTTTCTCTGATACTAGAACCTGTAATTATCACAGCTTCTATCATATTCTGTTTAAACAGTTTTACTTGAAGCCTAGTTCCATTGCAGAGATTTGGGGTGTAACATAATAGGAACACCTATTTTCAATTTAATTTCATGACCAGGCAATCCAGGTGGATTAAGTGAATTTAAAAATTCATTGGGAAAATGCACTGCATCATCTACATCCACAGGAGTATCTAATGATTTGTAAACATTAACAGATCCATTAACTCTATTAAGAACCAACTCATTCATTACTGACATGGCATCATTTTGAGGTGCATGGATTGCTGTCTCTCTCCCTGAACCAAGAAAGTGACTTTTCTGTTATGTTCTCAATAGATGGGTAGACACTGTACAACTGAAGTTCAGACAATTTTTCCAATATTTAGGTGTGTTAATATAATTTTTCTGTCTCTTTGCTGTACTTCACCATTGCCAATTTTTAACATTTTGGGGGAGAAAGAATGTGCATTAGTCTCCATGTAGGTGAACACGCATATAGGTTTTTAGAGAAAACTTCTCTATATAATGCCATAGCGATGATTTCTTAAGGCAGGTATTCACTTCGTCTGCCCTGGTTCTGTAGGATACAATGGGCAGGGTTTGTTGAAAATCACCAGCAAATACAACAGTTATCCCATCCATTCTTTGATCATCTTATCTGATATCCCTCAGTGTTCTGTTGACCGCTTAAACAGATGTTTTATGGAATATTGTACATTCATACCAAATAATCAAAGAAATCTTTTGTAATAATTTCGACAAATTACTTTGTTTAAATTAAGGGGATATTAAATCCCACATATGGGATTTAATATCCCCTTAATTTAAATAATGTTACATCACCAAAGTGAAGCCTATTGGCTCTTTATTTTAAATAAAAAATTACTTTGTTTTGATATATTGCACATCGATGTATCATTAGTCACATTTGTAAGTGATACTTTGAAAGTAGAATGAGCAGTTCAACCACCTTGCTATAGAATAGCTACTATACCTGAGTATGCCAGAGCGATTTTACCTTGACTTCTCAAATTAGCTAATAACAAATTTAGTGAAAAATTTTCTCAATACCACCTGAAGCATCCAAGAAAAAGTCTCCCTGATTGATTTTCACAGCTTGTTAAAATGTAGCGATAAACTTCTGCTTGATCTGAAGTTAGTGATTGTTCGTGATGACTTAAAAAATCCCAAAGTTCGTTGAAATTGTATGACGTTTCCCGGATTAAATCTGTATCTTGAGGCTAATGATTGTTTGGTATCGGCAGACTGAAATCTAACACTTTTTTTATGTATTGACTTGACGATTGGTTCAAGTCTCAGCAATGCTTCCTTAAACTGAACCTGAGAATGAGTAGAATGTTTTTCATGTAAGATATCTTTCGAAACATGATTTTTGTAAGTTGACCATAGTGATAGAGGGTCGGTCATGTTGCAGTGAACCAACATCACAGCATACAAAAGATGCAAAGATGATGGTGAGTTTGAAATTATTGCATTGCCAAGACAATTGGACCAGCGAGAATCATCTTCTATCAAATTCGAAGTCTTAATTGCATCCCATATGTCAGATGTACGACACCATTTACTTTTTTTAGGTCACTGAATGATTTTGGTTCTTTCACACGCATTAAGATCATTCATAAATAAAAGCATTCATCATTATTGATATATTCATTATAAATACGACCTAGACCATTGCTCTTTTTCATACCAGGATAACTGCCCACATGGCATCCTGTCGTTTTGGTTGAAATTTGTTTTGATGCCAGGTGTAGTATGTAGGTACCTCGTTATAGGTCAGCATTTGGACAAAATTATCTTCAATGCATAGCTTAAAAAATGCTGTTAATGTTGTGACCCTTGGTGACTTCGCTATGCTGAGTGCATTACGTTTTCTGAAGTATACTCTTTGACCATTTTTGAGATGAACTACGGTTGGATGGTGCTCATGAATATTAAAAGATATCTGCTAAATGGCTTCAGAGGTACTGATGTATCGTATGGTTTGGTATAGATGTACATCTATACCAAATCTTCACTATACCAATCTTCGCTACTTTCAGTTTGAAAAAAAAAATGTATCTTGGTCTAAGCCCTTGTTGATATACTTGCATACATACTTGATGGATTTCATGGAACTGCAAATTTCAACATTTTTGTGTGCATTAAAGATTTGCAATAAAACCGGATTATATATCCATCCTCACCTGTTTGAGTTTCACTGATAAATGATCTTTGATATCTCTTCATGCACTTTCCTGACTTCATGCATGGTCTCATGCATCAAAACATATGATGCATGAGACCATGCATCATATGTTTTGTTATATTGAACAGTTCTTTGTCACGTTAAGGAGAATGTATCTTGGCGCTTATAATTGAATACATTTCATGACTCCTGATTTTATCCTCAGGCCAAACAAATATGTGAGCATGTGGCAATCCTCTTTCTTTGCCATTCTACTGAATATATATAGCACTTCCATAATCCAAAAATCTTGTGCATTGTGATGAGATTCATCAATTTCATTAGCTTGCTGTGAAAAACTCTTGCAGTGATGTTGGGCCTGTCATAAGGCTTGTTACTCGATACAAAATCTCCAAAATCTCTGGCCAATTAATCTTGCACATGAAGGTGATGAAAAAGTCAGCGTCACCATACGCTTTAACATAGACCATTGTATCCTGAGTTTTTTTGTGGAAATTTCTATGAAAGAAGTAGGTAATATCTGAATTTTTTGGCAGTGTTTGAAGCATTTTCATCACCATGCAATGCATCTCACATACATGCAATGCATGTATGTGAGACACTCAGACTCAATTTTAGCATGCATGTCAATCCAGTATTGATTGATGAGTTGGCCATATCTATGTAGTAGATTTAAATTTTCCATCCATACCTTCATGCGATACACTTAAAAATTCATTGCTGTAATGGTTTATCTATTTGTAGGTTCTCCACTTCCTGGATTTGTTTGTGGTAAATCAATGCAATATCCATCCCCTCCTCTGCAAAATAAAAGTGGATATTGGAGTGCATCATAGGATCTATGTGGCTTGCATATCTGTTTCAGTCAGTTGCTTCCATGTAAGATTATGTCTCTGTGGTTAAATTCTTGCCCAGTAATGACAATTGCTACTTCATTAGCTGTGGGCACATTGAATCTGCCTGCATATATCCTTTTAGTACTTGGTTTGCATGAATGGCTAGTCTTACTTCTTGCACATTGTTAGCATTCTCTATAGCTGACTTAAAAGTTTGTATATGTATGTTATGCTGATGTAACATTCCTTGTAAATCAAATGCAATTTCTGAGTTTAACCCTGTGATCTGTCTACAATGGAAAACTGCTTGTTCATGTAGGTTTGAAATGAAATAAATTTGTAAAAATTTATGATCATTTGGTTCACCTGGCAACAAACTTCCAGCCAAATGCTACACTTGACCTTGCACCTCGAAAATAGGCATGAACCCCCTTTCAACTATTTGCTTCCCACCAAATGATGCAATTTGAAAAGCAGAATTGTAAGCTTGAATAGTTTTAATAAATTGATGATACCGAATGTTGCATTGCAATGAGTGATAATAATAGTTCAGGAGGCGCTGTGATTTCATTTAGTTTCATCTTTCCATTCAAAGAACACATTCTTTGGAGATCATGTCTGTATTTAATAAATAGTACCAATCACCACAACTATTGTAATAGTGGAATATCTTATATTACAATTGTAAGAGAAAGCAGACTTTTCCTCTTTATTCCAAGAAACTTTGATAATTTCACTCTGTCTATTTACTCTCATGCTTTGCTGCAGGAGTCGAGTGACTTATAGAGCTTGTTCTTGGTCGTAGCATATTGAAAAAAAAAAAACCTGCTAATTATTATGAAACTGGTAATAATGAAATAACTTAATAGCACAATATCTGACAATAGAATTTAACAATATCACCACTATTTTGTGGCCAAATATTTAAATTGAAAATGGACACTTTATATATAAGCACCAGAGGGGACGGAACCCCTTTTTGATTTTCAAAATTCGAGTCATCAGAATTCAAGAACCGGCCTACCAGTCCAGAACTTGGGGGGGGTCAGGGGAAGAACCCCCTTCGAGTTATCAGAATTCAAGGAGAACCGGCCTACCAGTTCGGAACTCGGTGGTTGGGCATCAGGGGCAGAACCCTTCCCCTTTCAAGTCTTTGAAATTCGAGACATCAGAATTCAAGGAGAACCGGCCTACCAGTCCGGAACACGGGGGGATTGGGTGCCGTATGTGCCAGGGGGCGAAGCCCCCTAGTAGTAATATATACACACAAATAATTTCTGATCATCATCATTGGAATTATCCACTCATTTGTGGATCCTATAATTTTTTTTTCTTTTGGCTTTTCTGTCAATCAGCAGATGTATTCCACTTCTTATAATACGTTAAAAGGATTCATTTTTAATTCAGTAATAGATGGATTGTTACTTACTATGTTTGTTCTCTCAGAAGACTGGGATAAAAATGTTTCCATAGTTTGGGGAGAAAAAAAAAACCCTCTCAACTCCCTGTTTTTTTTACAGAAGTCCTAAAGTCCTGTTTTCAAATTTTCGGTTTCAAAAAAAAAAAAAAAAAAAAAAAAAATTGCAAAAGCCGTTAATAATGCAGTGATTGGGTGCAGAAAACAAACAATTTATATATGGCAAATTTTCTAGAGCAAATAAAGATGTGTGTATGTTGAAAGTTTTTCCACTTGGTTATAATATAAATTAAAGATACCGAGAAATTATATACTTCGTTTAATCCTTTATCCAAGTGCAAGTTTGAAAATACTTCAGGTGCAAACAAAGCTTGCACCTGAAGTATTTTCAGGACTGGGGCAACTTGTGGTAAAGGTGGTTGGACTTCACATCACTTGCCTTAGTATCCCATAATGTGAAACACATCTTTTTGCAGACATGTATAATGCTATGCATTATGGGAAGGGTCACTACCCAGACCAGTTTCAACCTTTATTGAGGTCTCATCAGTGGGAACCAGACCCAGGGGTGATACTTAGATTGAAGTAATGCAGAAGTCATATTTTTCTATATGAGTTGCCAAGGTGTCGCACCTTATTTTTATAATACTCTGGATTAGAGATAGATGTTGAAAGTTTTTCCACTTGGTTATAATATAAATTAAAGATACCAAGAAATTATATACTTGGTTTAATCCCTTATCCAAGTGTAAACAAACAAAGTTTGCACCTGAAGTATTTTCTGGACTGGGGCAACTTGTGGTAAAGGTGGTATAACTTCACATCACTTGCCCAGTCCTGAAAACACTTTAGGCACAAACTTTGTTTGCTTATGTGTGTGTGTGTGTTTATATATAACTTGAAAACAGTTGAAATTGTATATGAGATTTTCATTATCATTAAGACAATTCACAAATGCTAACTTTATAAATACAATTCTACCAAAAAAGTTGTACCAACATGCTATATAAACTATGTGCTGAAGGGAGTTTCCATTGGCAGTGACTGCCCAACATTGTGTTAAACATAGACCCTGCGCACGAGTCCGGGAACCAGTAATTTGAAACAGCTGTCAGGTCAGCAAAACCCAATAAAATGTGAACATTTGAGTTCCTAGTCAGAGTTCATATCATGTTATGATTTTGAAGGTTATTTTCAAATAAGTTCACTGGTCTATAGGTGGATTGATACAGTAAAAAAGTGCCTTAGAAGACAGAAATATAAGATCTGATAATGTTGGAGTCTTGACAGGTAACAGATTGTAGATAAGAAGTTAGTGGTGATTTAAGTTTTTCATGTAGTACTATCATATTCTGTACACTCTTTGAGGGTACATGTCAGGAATTTGATGATGATGGTTATGATGATTACAATATCTTGTGATATTGTTATTTTCTATCTATATAATCTTATATGAAGATACAGGATTCTTGTCTGAATCCTGCAATCTACTTCACCAGAATGAGACTAACCCTGTGAATTTCCTTGCTACCAAAATGCAGTCCTGTTTAATTTCCTGTAAGAAAGATGTTGCAACCTTTGATGTTGCTTAAGTTTATTACTAATCTAAATAACTAGATATTTCATTCTGAAATTCACAGATCTTCTTTACATAAGATAATGCAAAAAGAAAAAAAAAGATGAAATAACAATAGTGGATTTTGTATGCAAGAAATGAGCTGCATGTGTTTGTTTTTTGCTTATGAAAACCACACTCAAATTTGTTTACAATTAATAAAGATAAGAATTTCCTATATCTTTGGTATGGAAAGAGTCATTACAGTTCAGAATGTACAAGTGCTTTTTAGCATTCTCCGAATAAGTGCTCAAATTTGAAATAACACCTTAATAAATGGCTGATCCTCAACCAGAATGCATTCTGTGATCAGTGTTGACTCTGTGCTGTGTTGGACCAGACTTATGAGGGTTTTTTTTATACAGAGAATGTAGGGCTGATTTTCTGGCAATCTCTAGATGAAATGTGCTTTGACAAAAATATGAGAGAATATAATCAAGAGAGGCCTGATAAACACCTGGGAGAAGGAAATAGGAGACTGCTTATCCTTGGATTGGTTGGACGTAACATGCAGAAGAGTATTGGCAAGAAAGAAAGTAAGCAGCAAGTTGTACTTTTTCCAGATCTTTGTAATGTATTAGATGAGGGATTCCAGCAATTTAAAGGATATTGTGTATGCAGGTCTGGGGTTCTTAGGAACACTTGTAAGTGCCTATGTACCAACAGATCTTCTTTGAGCTGAAACTATTTTGCTGCATGATTCTCTAGAATAGTCCAGTTCTAGTTTAAGGTGAGAAGGGTCAGAGAAGGCGTGTGCTTTATTGAGAAGCTTTTTAAAAACTTAAGATCTCCAAACAAGATGTACTTTCTCTTCTTGGACTGGTTTACATGTCTAACCTTTCCTAGCACAAACATCCCATTTATAGTAGTCTTCATTCTCCAAAAAAAAAAAAAGACCAGGTTTTCTTTTCCATTGAAGAGGTTACTTGTCACCTATAGAACTACTAATGCTATATAATCCCTGTAAAGGATACATATGTAGAAAAATATAGAATTTTATTCATAAACACTCTAATTTATTTCATCAATGTAACATGGACATCATCAGGGGGTAATATATATAAACAATCAACATTAGTCACTTCCCAAAACTTAAGATGTAGTCAGAGTGTTTAAGGTTTAGAAGATTTTTTAGTGCTTCACATGTTTCAAGGAAAAGATGTTTCAAATTGTCCAATTTGAACTTTTTGGAATGAAGAATCTTTGTCTCATTCCAAAGAATTCTATGGCTAGTATCAATATCATGAGAAGTAAAACTAGACTCATTGGAATTCAAAAATGTAATATAGTCATGATGTTCTTGGATTCTAATCAAAGCAGAGTGGCCATTGTGTCCAAAATAACAAAGATGAAATGAGCAGGGTACTTGATAAAAACCTGGTAAGGAGAGAGGTGGTAGTGTATTCTTTGTAGATATTAAGAAAGAAGACAGATTCTGAGCTGGATTGAAGGAAGTGTATTGATTGAATTTGCAAAGAATACATGCTATTTGATTTCATATTAGACTGTAATCTGGCTAATGGATGATAATGATCAATAATTTTTTGAATGGTAGTTTCGTTGTGTTAGATTAGACATTAGATTGCTTTTAATTTTATTCAGTTCATCTAACAAAAGGGAATCAGAAGAGCAGATCAATGAATTTTATGTACAAGACTTGATAATACTTGTTTTCTGTGATGAATGATGGTGTGAGGACAAGGGAATGTATGCCAGTAAAGGTTGGTTAATAAACTGAAAATTCAGCATGACCAATAGGCTTTCGAATTATTAAGGTATCCACAAAGGGTAGAAAATTGTTGGATTCATGTTCAACTGTAAACATAATATGGAAATACAAAGAGTTTATTTTTCTAGGAACTGAAGTAATTCTGACTTTAAGTGGGATCAAACAGCAAAGATATCAACAAAACGCAGCCATGTAAGAGTTAGAGCTAAAATAGTGTGAAAGAGTGAATTTATTAGTGAATTAATATAAAATTTATTAGATGCTTTATAAAATAATGAAATAGGACTACCAATTACTGTTCCTTCGATTTGTTTGAACAACTTGTTCCACCATATGAAATAGCCTGCATTGATGGTAAATTTAAATAAGCTAACAATGTCTTTGGGAAATCAGATTGCAAAAATTGAAGAGTCTTTCTTAGTGAAATATTGATAAATAGGGAGACTACATCAAACGAAACCATAATCTCATTATTAGTCAGATATAGAATTTTAATTTTCTCTTTAAAGTTGAGGCTATTTTTAATATAGGAACTATCATGGAAAGTAAGATTCTGAAGATGATGCAAAAGATGTTTTTGCAAAGTAGTGAGTAGGAAAGCCAATAATACAGTCTGCTATTGGGAATAGTGGGTAGCCATCCTTGTGGACTTCAAATAGATCACAGAAACTAGGCGGATGGGTTCACGTGATGAATTACTAACCTCTCAGCAGCAGTAGTTACCCAAGATTGTATATTGTCCAATAATTTAATTTATTAATTTGATTCTTTGTTGGATCCTGCTAGGGATCCAAAAAAGAATCAAAGGGTGATCCATTTCTCAATAAGATCATTTATTTTATGATTATACTGAATAGTATTCATGACATTGGTAGCATTACCTGTATCAGCCTTTGTGATGATAGTATTGGTGTTCTGGCATAAGGAGCAAAGACCTTGCACTTCTGAGTATATTCAAAGGAGGTGGTTTTTGCTTTGTATAGGTGTGAGCAATCTCAAAACATAATTTATTAGCTTCATCTGTGCATACTTCTCTGATGCCCTTTTCCATATTTACCATGTAAGGTGGTCATGTTGGGGAGACAAGGCAAAATTCAAGACCTTTAGACACAACATTTAATTCATCATCTGTCAGTAATTGTTTGTTAAATTTATAACCCAGCAGTTATTATTATTATTACAGGCTACTCCAAGGAGTTCTTAGACTCATCAAGGGAGGCCTTGAACATCATGCCCAGAGTTTTTGACAGGATATCCAACATTTGCACAGAATCTATCATACTTTGCTTTGAACTCATTCACAGTCATGGTGCCCACAACAGAATCTGGCAAGTTATTCTACTCATTCACTACTCTCCCAGCAAAAAACCTAGTTCTAACACTTGCTAACTACACTCTTACTTGGTTTCCATGGATGGTCCCATAGTTCTCACCACCAGACCTGTTCTGAAAAATTTCCTTGAATTAATCTTGTAAAAACCCTTCAGTAATTTGTATGTCTCAATCATGTCACCCATTTTCCAAGTATCAATCAGTTTTTGTAACCAACAAATCTTAAACTTGTTCTCATAAGGTTCATTCCACAGACCTGCTACCATCGTGGTCACTCGCCTCTAGATTCTCTCCATCTCCTCCTCATCACCATGAAAACCCTGGTGCCCAGATTTGCATGCAGTAGTCAATGGGATCTTATCATGGCTGTATAAAGAGGAACAATAACCTGCTTGTCTCTGCTCTTCAAAGTATTCTTCAGTAACCAAAAAAAAAGCACATTGCAAAAGTGGGTACTTTAGCCACTTTTCCTAAGTGCTCTCTAAACTTCAACTCCCTATCCACCAACACTCCCAAATCTCTGGATTCGTCAATTTCCTGGAGTATAGTTCCACCAATGTGGTGTGCAGCTGGTAATCTTTTCACACCAAAATGCATAACCTTATACTTTGCCACATTAAGCTGACATCTATTCTCCTTTGCCCAGGCTGCCAGTCATCCAAATCATCCTGCAAAATTTTATCATCTGTATTAACTATTGCTGTAATTAACTATATGCATCATCGGCAAATAAATGAACAGTTCCTCTCATATCCTTTCCTAATCATTAATGTACAAATTAAACAGCTGTGGTCCTGGAACAGAACCCTGTGGCATGGCATTGGTCACGGTCCTTGTTTTGCACTCTACTCCTGTATAAACTACCGTATATTATCGCGTATAATGCGATCCACGTATAATGCGAACTAGAAATTTTGTTTGAAAACTAGCCCTAAAATGGCATGTCCACGTATAATGCGATCTGTTAATCTTGTTCCATAACATTATAAATAATACACTACAAATTAACGAAAGAAATATTTATTTTAAAACAAAATGTCAAAATCCTTTAAATTCTTCTTCATCTTTTGAGTCGTCAAACATTTCATTTATAAATTCATCTGTAGGGATTGCGTCGTCATCGTCTTCATGCTCTCCAATTTGTTATGCGTCATCCTCGCTTTCGTATATGACGTGATCTTCGGATCCATCCATTGAATTACTTATTCCACATTTAAGAAATAAGCGTTGAATCATTTCAGATGGTATTGAATCCCATGCTTCTTTAACCCAGCTGGTGACTAGGGTGTTCTCAGGCTTCTGAAAATTCCCACCCTTTGTCATCTTTACCAAACCAGATGACATCCATTCTCTCCATTTTTCACGTAAGTGATCTTTAAATGGCTTATTCAAGCTGACATCAAGCGGCTGCAAAACGGAAGTTAGATCACCCGGTATGACTGCTAGGTCTGTATGCTTTCACGTGCTTTCTCTTTGCTTGCCTCTGTTAAATGAGCCCAGAACATATCCCAGACTAGCATGCTTTGTTGACGTAACAAACTTCCTAAACGTTTGTTCCATACTTGATCCAGCCACAATTGTACACCTTCTTCATCCATTCAACCTTTCTGATTGGTGCGAACAATTACACCTGGTGGAAATTTCATATGCTTCGGAATTTTCTTCCTTTTAAATATCACTGTTGGCTTTAATTTGGTTCCGTCTGCCATGCATGCTAGAACAACGGTATAATGCGTTTTTTCATGTCCCGTTGTTTTTATGAAGACACCCTTTTCACCAACTGAGTTTACTGTTTGATTCCCAGGTATATCAAAGTACATGGGCATCTCATCCATATTGCCAATTTGGGAAAGTTCATATCCGTGACACTTCCGTAATTTTATGATAAATTTATGGAAGGACTGCACTTTTTCTTCAAGCTGCTTTGCAAACTTCTGCACAATTTTTGTTCGGTGTCACGATGTTAATGCTTTGCGTTCCATAAATCTGTTGCACCACCCAGGCGAAGCAAGAAAAGATGAAATACCTGGTATGTCCTTGAATTTACCATTCTTGAGTTGTAGAGCTCAAAAACGAATTGCATTTCTTGTTACTATAATGCCATCTTGTCGTTGCGTCAAAATCCATTCATTTAGCTCTTTGTTGAGTTCTGGAAAGGATGCTACATCTCCACGATGGGCACGTTTCTTTTTGGGGATTTTTTCAAGACTGTCTTTTTGCTTATGCCAAAGTCTAATATTACTCTCTGCTACACCAAATTCTCTCATAGCAACACTGTTCTTATGTTCTTCTGCAAACTGCACGACATGCAATTTAAATCCTGCTTCAAAAGATGAACGTTTACGTTTCTGTTGGCTCATTTTCAGGCTAGGTTTGTTTAACGAATAATATTTAAAACGAACTGTGGTTAAATCGATATACCTAACTGTGCTCTATCTATCTCACTGTGCTCTATCATTCGGCGATGGAGAGCGCATGCGCAGATACGATGCGTGCTTGGTCGCCGAATGCGAGTGGGTCAAGTAGATTTGGTTGCATAGGCATTAGGTAGTATATATTGTGTGTGCAAGTCTAATAAGATGTTATATTTTTTACGATCCGCATATAATGCGAACCCCTAACTTTAAGTAGTATTTTTTACCATAAATTTTTTGCATTATATGCGATAATATACGGTACTCTCTGATATCTCTCCATCAACTACCCTCCTATCCATCAAACCAACCCTATATCTATCCCAATGTGCTGCAGTTTACTGATTAGAATTCCATGTGGTATCCTGTCAAAGGCCTTTGCAAAGTCCAGCAGTATCACTGTAAACCCATTACCTTTATTCAACTCAGCTCTCACTGTATTATAAAACTTGAGCAAGTTACTGAGGCATGACCTACCCTTCACATAACCATTCTGCTTCCCCCTCCCCATACATTATCCCATTTCCATATACCCATTCCTGTATTTTGCTCTTGATCAACTTTTCCAATACTTTGACAACAACTGATATGCTGACTGGTCAATAATTTGCTACATCAGTCTTATTCCCTCCTTTATGCAATGGAGCTATTTTCCCCTCTTTCCACCCCCTCGAGACTAACCCAGAGCTGAGACTTAGATTGGGCAATATGGTCAAGGGCATTGACAATTCTCTTGCCACTTTATATAAAACTTGAGCTGGTATTCCATCCAATCCCACAGCTGCATTCACATTAAGGTTCTGTAATATGCTATGCACCTTTTTATTTACCTCAATTCCCATATAAGCCTTTGGCTCTTGCATTCCTGTAATATCACCACCTGGATGATATACTCTTGCAAAGTGTTCACTTAGTAATTCTACTATTTTGATTGATTCAGTTATCTCCCTACTGCCATCAGCATTCATTAAAATCATTCTACCATATATACATTATTATCATATTACCCTATAAATTGCTAAAGTATCTGGACAATTATTGGTCAATAGTTTAAGTCTAGTACACATCTTCCCTTAAAACAGTAACACTTGACTGTATAATGCCATATCTGCCTTTCTTTGAATGTTGCTCATAGATCATGCAATGCATCGATTTCTTTTACTTGTAGCATGTTGAAAGAACTGTTTGGGATTATCTTTAGTCTGCATTGCCAACTTCCTTTCATACTTTGCTTTTGCCTTTCTTACTACACTAGTTACCCTACTGGCCTGTATCTTGTACTGTTCATGTGCCTGCTGGTCACCTTTCTCCTTAAATTCCCTCCACAATTATTATTATTATTATTATTTTTATTTATTATTTTTTTTTTTGCAGTTCCAGCTTAATGATGATATTCACTCATTTAACTCCCACTTGATTTACTCTCTTGACTCTAGTTATGCAGTCTGCCATTACCTCCTTCAAACACTCCTTTACCACTTCCTTGCACTATCAACATCCAGGTTTTGCGTTTTGCATGCCATGGCACTGGTCCAAGTAATCTCCTAAGCTTGTCATACTTACCATCCCTGTGATTCCACATATATCCCGTCTTAACTGAAAATTCCACACATTTAGCCACTTCCCAGGTCAAGACCACATGATCATATTCATTATAGATATATTCTCAGATGCAATTACTAGATCAAGCCCTCTCGAACCTCTAGTATATTCCACCACATGCTGTAATTATCCCTTAGTAACTGCATAAATTCCATTTCCTTCCTCACATGTGTCCTCTCCTCCTTCAGTCTATGTTGCCAGAGTCTCCCCACAATAATTACCTCTCCTCCACTCATTGAGTCTATTTGCCGATGCATACTATCTCCATCATCTATTCCATCCCCTGGCTGTAGCAGCATCCAACTGTATATTTTTTTTCTGCTGGCCTCAATCTCACACAGTAACCTCAAATGTGCTATTTTCACTGTCCTATAGTTGAACTTCTATTCTCTTTGGTTGCTGTCCATCGGCTATCATCAATAACACACTCCTCCACCACCATCCTTTACTCTCTATCCTTCCTAAACACACCATACTCTTTACATTCTATCCCACTAACTATATCATCTTTAGTTAGTCATGTCTCACTAATGCCAATAACCTATGGCCAAGATGAACTGACTAATGCCCAAAGTTCCTCCTGATGTTTTGAATGCTCCTGGCATTAGTGTACATAAAGTGCAAAAGCTTCTTATGCCCACCGATTTCCTGATGCTTTATACTAACTATCCCATTCTGGTTTGTTGCCAGTGGTACTAACTTAGGCATATTGTACACATTTGTTCACTCAATTGCCCCACTGATGTCTGCATATCCACTCAACAGCCCCCCCCCCCCAAAGCTCTAGTTTCCCTGTTTATGCACATCCACTTCATTCAGAAACGCTTTTTCCAATCTCTGAACATCAAATCTATTCAGATGCGATCCATCCTTGTATAAGTCCTTTTGCCCATCAGAATTACTTCAGAAATCCAGACCCTCCACACTCTTCCTCCTGTATAACCTATGCATCGAGTCATTTGCTGTTATGGCCCTCCTTCTCAGTTCTACTCTGTCATACCTTGGCAACAGACTCACTATCTTATTTCTCTCACTCTTTTCTTTTGCTACTTCCAGTAATTCTTTCATGTCCTCTCTCATGCCATACTTTTCTCCTTTGAAATCATTCATTCCAGTTAATACAATCATCTCTTTCACACTATCCTTTTGTGCTCTAATAGCCTCACTAACATCATTAATTTTTGCACCCAGAAAGCACAATTTTGTCAATCTGTCATCGATTACACCTTTTATGAGCCTGTCATAATCCTGTCAACTCACCTGTGGCTGAAACATGAGCTAGCACGCATGTAATTCATGTTTTGAATATATATATACTAGTCTTTCTCCCTGATGATATCCATGTTACATTGGGTGAAATATATCAGGGGTTTTTGAATAAAATTGTATGTTTTTCTAAATGTGTAATCTGTACAAATATGTCTTAATACACTATCTACCAGTAATTGTCCAGACACCTCTGCTATTTGAAGTTATGGAACATTCCATGTTTGTTAATAACAAAAATCAGTGTACAGATAGTAGGAAGTAGTATTTCATTATAGCAGTTCAATACAGGTGGTATGTCAACACGACGTGAACTCAATGACTTTTAGAAAGGTGTCATCGTGAGCTGTCATATTGTTGGAATGTCCATATGTGCCATTGCCACTAACTAGAGCATCCAAAATCGATGGTTGGCGATGTGATCAACAAATGGACACATTGTGGAATTACTAGTGCAGGAAAACACCCAGGGTGGCAACCTACAAATGACTGACAGGGATAGGAGTGTGTTTAAACAGGTAGCATGCAAAAACTGGCTACAGTCGGCACAGATCATCTGCGATGAATTCGAGAGCACCAGTAACACCATGGTGAGCACGAATACTGTATGAATAGAACTCCATTTACTAGGTTTCCATGGAAGAGCAGCAGCATAATCTGAACATCACAACAACATACAAGGTGGCTCATCTGGCCTGGTGGAAAGAGCTTGTGGACTGGACAATTGACCAGTGCACAACCGTACCCTGGAGCAATGAATCAAGGTTCACCTTTTTTCCTGTCTGATGGCAGGGTGTGGAGGCAACCTGGTGAATACCTGTTACCACAGTGTGTTGTACCCACAGTAAAATTTGGTGGTGGGATGCATTCAGCTGGTTTAGAGTGGAACCACTGGTCGTGTCTGTGGTTCCATGAAGGCAGCTCAGTACCTTGATATTCTTGATAATCAGGTGCTGCCTACACTGGAGTTTTTATGGACCAGACCTATGTTACTATCAAGACGACAATGCCCCATGCCACAAAGCTACAGCTGTTATGAATAGACATAAATAGATGGGTTTTAAATGACTGCCTGGCCTGCAGAGTCCTGACCTTGCTGCATCAAACAACTTAGGGACAAATTGGATCAGCGATTGATGTCCAGTAGACATCCACCTGATGTCTACCACACGTAGGTGGAAAGCCTCCCTCAGAGGGTGTGGAGGTGATCGAAGCCAAAGGTGAACATGGACATACTCGGTATTAGAATTCTCCTGCTGGTGCCAATTCTAAATTGCTAAAGTGTGTGGACAATTATTGGTCAATAGTTTATGCTAGTACACATGTTCCCTTAAAACAGTAACACTTGACTGTATAATGCCATATCTGCCTTTCTTTGAATGTTGCTCACAGATCATGCGATGCATCAGAATCTCCCTGAGAATGTTTGATACTATCCAGAAGAGAGCAGTGTGATTGATTAGCTCTTTCTAATGTGACTGATTTGGTGTGGCATTGTCATCCATAAAAATTAATTCTTCGCCTACAACACCACAGAACAATAGAACATGATGTTGAAGAACTTCATCGCAATATCGATCACCTGTCATAGTCCCTTTTTCCAGTATTTGTAGCTCAGTGTGTCCATTAAGCATAATGCCTCCCCAGAACATGACCACAGCACCACCATATCTATTACTTTCAAGAACATTGTCTGTCATTACTGTCAAGAACAATGTGATTGTCTGTGAAAGTACTAGTGGTGGTAGATGGCGTTGGTGTTAGATGATGAAGGTTGGTGGAGAGTGAGACGAAGAGTTGTAGAGTAGATGCCCTCCTCGATGAGTCTTTGAACTCCCTGGAGGTGTAATGTAATAATAATAATAAAAATTTTCGCAATGGTAAGCAGCACCACATTCACATGAGATCAAGTGTCTTCTAGAATCTGAGGAAATACTAAAACAACTTTCATCTGTAAAGAGTACATTAGCCTATTGGTTTCTTGTACAATTTTTATGGATATAAGACCACTGAAAACGTGCTCTATCATGAGCTGTGGATAAAGGGATGCTGTTTATTGGCCTCCAGGCATGTAGGCCTACTTGTATCAGGCATCTTGCCACAGTTTGTTGATATATCTACATACCTGTGCTTGAATGGAACAGACTTGCAAGCTGACAGGCCATGGTGCGTTAATTATTTGTCTTCATGTTCTATGGTGGTAGAGTGAGGGCGACCGCTTACCAAATGTCCGGACCACGTTCCATTGGTTTAAAATTCCGTCCTGAGCCTAGGTACATCACTATGTGAGATTTTCCAAAGGCCTTCTTCAAGCTTTCCAGTAATTCTTCCTTTATGAAAAAGCTTCCATCAAACACAGTTCACTTAGTGCAGCCTTTTGCTTTATTCTATTTAGTGCTACCACATGACCCTTTTGCATGCGATTCGAAAATTTGAATATGTACAGGCTTTTTTTGAAATCTTCAGTTATACAAATTGCCACAAGCTGATTTGTCTGAATTTGCGGTTGTAATCATCAGAAATAGTATTTGAAGTGTATTTACTCTCACTCACTAATTCAACTTCCTCTTCAGAAGTTCAGACTTTCCACAAGCACACTGCTGCCTGATGCAGTAAGTAACATTGTGGTGGGATGAGAGTCGGTTGTTTGCAAACAAGATGGTACTAGTATATGATGATATGCACAGCTTCAACACTTGCTGTGTAAGCAAAGCCA
This sequence comes from Typopeltis vanoorti, assembly GCF_054136105.1. NCBI lineage: Eukaryota > Metazoa > Arthropoda > Arachnida > Uropygi > Thelyphonidae > Typopeltis > Typopeltis vanoorti. The sequence goes on from NC_143568.1 coordinate 81,659,767, forward strand.
CATGATGAAGCAGGTGGAGCTGGTCAACACCACCAGAAGTGATGCCTGAGATGCATTTGGAGTGCTGCAAGGCAGAACTCTAGAAATCAATCTGGTAGTATAAAACCAGAAAATATGATGTCTTTCAGTTCACCTAAAAATTGCTACAAAGTGAAAAGAATCAGTTTTTTTTTTTTTTTTTTTTTTTTATCAATTTGATTTTCAATTTTCACCAGTTAGCCATTCAGTCACAATGCGGTCTTTCTATCCATGAATTTTTACATCTTTCTTTCGGTTGCTTGCTTTCACACAGGGAACTTGGGAACTCTTTGCACTTTGAATTTAATTGTTTTTGAATCGACTTTTTTTCAGATATTATTGCTCATTGGAAGTAGCCACATTTGGTCATCTTTAAGAAGTGATTTCATCTAATGCTGTACAGTATAAACTGATATCATTTTGTTCTCCTACCAGGATCTTGGCTGACTAGCCATCAGTCATGCTTGTAGCATGTTCAGCACAGTTAAGCCTGGGATGGATTTCCGTGGTGGGCTGGCAAACTACAACATGGTCAAAAACCCTGATGGAACTGATATAGATGGCAGTGCCAATATTTCGGTGAAGTCTGGAGGGCCATACCCAGGAAGTCTTAGTATCATGCCTCCACGTGGACCCCCCGGGAAACATGGTGTCGTAATGAGCCATGGCAAAGTTGGTACTAAGCAAAGAGCTGACAGAAAGCTATAAAGTGCATCTCCCAAGACGTTATGTGGCCAGCATGGGAGATGTTAGGACTGCAATAACATCTACTGTTTCATCATTGGTGGAAGAATTCATATATCAACGGCAGTGTGAAACAACTGGCAGGCGGAAGATTCTGAATACAGATCAATGGCTAACAGAGTGAGCCAAGTTAGCTGGCTATTGCAGACGTGGAAGAGATTGGGGCCTCACCACTTTACTATCCTCTATCCTATAGTCGACCATGAAGAAACGGAAATATTTTACAAGCTATGCTTTGGAAGTTGGAACCTCTGCAACATCCCAAGCTGTAAATAGTTACAGGGAAGAAGACACTGAAACTGTGATTAAAACGAGCGCTGCAGGGGCACTCTATGATGATGTCAACTTAAATCCGAAAGGAAGGTTGGCATCTGATATTCCTCGTTTGAAAACAAGAAACAGAGTCTTGAAAATTGGAACTCGGAACATGAGAACATTATATAAACTAGGGAATTTTGACAACCTTATACAGGAAATAAAAAGACTTAAATTGAGGTGATGGGAATTAGTGAAACAAGATGGCCTAACATGGGAAAGCTAGAGAAAGATGGATTTACATTTGTATATTCTGGTGGAGAGAAGCATGAATATGGAGTGGGTTTCATGATTAAGAAAGACATCTTTAAATGTGTAATGGGGCTGTGGCCCATAAACGAAAGAATAATACTTATTAAATTAGCCGCGAAACCTTTTAACATCATAATTATCCAGGTTTATGCCCCTAGGATGAATCACAATGATGAAGAAATAAAAGATTTTTATAATAACAAAAATTTTACAAAAATCTATACAATATGTAAAATCAAATGAGATACTCATAGTGATGGGTGACTTGAATGCAAAGGTTGGAGAAGGGGAAGAAAATCCAGTTGTTGGAAAATTTGGACTAGGCAACAGAAATGAAAGAGGTGAGAGATTTATACAATTCTGCATTCAAAACAACTTGTGCATAATGAATACTTTCTTTCAACATCCAAAGCGCAGACTGTATACTTGGACAAACCCAGATAACTCTATAAGAAACCAAATAGATTTCATAATGATAAATAATAGATACAAAAATAATATAACCGACATAAAAATATACCCAGGTGCTGATATAGGTTCAGACCATAACCCTGTTGTGTCCACTTTAAAAATTAAACTAAAAAACATTTCTAAAAACAATCATACTGAAAGACTTGACTTCACAGCTCTGAATATACCTGACAACATAATGGTGTTTAACTCAGAAATTAGGAAGAAATTAGATCATGTTACAATATACTTTGTAACACAGAGGAAATTGAAAACAGGTGGTCAAATTTTAGAAGTGCAATATATAAGACAGCTAACGAGGTTATCCCAAAAATTAAATACAATAAGGAAAAACACTGGATGACTGAATCGATACTAGAACTTATGAATGAAAGACGAAAAAAGAAAAGTACGCAAGTATAGAATACTCAGTAAAATTATAAAAAATGAATGCAGGAAGGCTAAAGACAAGTGGCTAAATGAAAAATGTAAAGAAATAGAGGAATTGGACAAGAAACACAATAGTAAAGAAATGCATAAATCAATCCAAGCCCTGACAAATAAAAAGAAAAATTTCAACCATAATCCTTGTATAAAAGATCAAAATGGAAAAATGCTACTAGAGACACAAGATATCATAAAAAGATGGAAAGAATATGGAAAAGAACTGTTTGAATCTGATCGCACAGACACACCAGATATACAAAATATAGATGATGAACCAATTACATATGAAGAAATAGAATACGCTCTAATCCAAATGAAAACAGATAAAACACCAGGCCCTGATCAGATCCCTATTGAATTGTTAAAGAAAGTAAATGAAAACCCACTTAATGACCTAAAGGTTATTTTTAATAACATCTATGATTCAGGATACATCCCTGATGATCTAAGGAAATCCATCTTTGTCACTATTCCCAAAATTCCAAGACCTTTTGAATGTACAGAATATAGACTAATAAGTTTAACAAACCATGTTACAAAATTACTACTGAGAATAATCCTAGAAAGAATAAAAGGCACTTTGTCAGTAGAAATAGAAGACACTCAATCAGGTTTTCAAAAAGACAAGGGTACAAGAGAAGGAATCTTCAATTTGAAAACATTATGTGAAAGAAGCCTTGACAACCAGAAAAGCATATATCTTTGTTTTATTGATTACACCAAAGCATTTGATTCAATAGATCACAAGAAATGAATACATATCCTACAGAATAATGGGTTAAAAGGAAAAGATCTACGTATAATTACAAATATATACTGGAATCAAATGGCCTCAATAAGATATAAAAATACATATTCTGGCAACTTTGAAATCAAAAAAGGAGTAAGGCAATGATGTGTCTATCACCCTTACTGTACAATATATATAGTGAGCAAGTTTTTAAAAATATTTCAGAATTGAAGGGTGTAAAAGTCGGAGGTAGGAACTTCAACAACTTCAGGTATGCAGATGACACAGTTCTTATAGCTGAATCTGAAGATGATCTTCAAAAGTTAATCACAGAAATTTACAACAGAAGCTTAGACATGGGACTAATTATTAACCTAAAGAAAACAAAGTGCATGATTATTTCAAAAGAACCAATAAATAAGAAACTGAACATAACTGTTAACAAAAAGAAAATTGAACAGGTTCAGTCTTTTATATATTTGGGACAAATGTTTACAGACAGAGGAAATTCCCTTAAAGAAATAAAAAGAAGAATATAGATAGCAAGAAAAGCCTTTACTGATATGAAAACTGTTCTAACATCCAGAGACATTAATATAGACACAAGAAAAAGATTAATAAAATGCTATATCTGGTCAAGCCTTCTCTACAACAGTGAAACTTGGACTCTAAATAAAGAAGCAGAGAAAAAATTAGAAGCTTTCGAAATGTGGACCATCAGAAGAATGCCGAAAATACCATAGACAGAGAAAATGAAAAACGAAGATGTTTTAAAGAAAGCAAAAATGAAAAGAACATTAATGAAAATAATTAAAGAGCGAAAGCTTAAATATTTTGGACATCTAACCAGACAAGAAGGCATTCAGAAATTAACATTAGAAGGGAAATTGGATGGAAAAAGAGGGAGAGGTAGACCCAGGAGAATGTGGTTCGAAGACATTAAGAACTGGATTGGCTTCAATTACCAAAAATGTTCCAGAGCAGCAAAAGAAAGAAAAAGGTTCCGTGACATGGTTGCCAACCTCTTTCTAGGAGATGACACTTGAAGAAGAAGACAGCACTTCTTCTTCTGAAGAAGTGCTGTCTTTCATTTTAAATTTGATTTATAAATTATTTTCACCTTAAAATTGTACTTTTACCATCAGGATTTTGAGAGACAAGAGAATTATCTATTTTTTCATTAAAATAGTGGTTTTGATTACATAAAAAATATATCACAAACCACCTTATGGAACCAATTAATTTTGTCAAGCAGGATATCCCCATATACATAAACTGAAATGCTGGTAACTCTCACTTGTAGTGTACTTAACTGGGTGGGACTAAAATAATTTTTTTTTATTTAATTTAAATAGTTAATTTGCTATAGTGAATTTAACTATAGTTAGAAGTTCCTTTAGAAGATGGCAACGTGACGTTGCCGAAATATTGGAAATATTTATTAAAGTATAATTTAATTTATATTCTTAACTACGTTGTTCAATTCCTTAAGTGTTTTAATAATGCTTAACCAACGTATAAGCCTGTCTACGAGAATCATACTTTTTGGTAGTTTGCCAATGTCAAAATATGCTACTCTAAACAATTACTAAATTATTATTTAGTATTGAAACCTGATTTGATTGTGTATTTTAAATTTATACTGGACTAGTCAAGGATCACTAATGATATAACAGTAGTGGCATTAAACTTTGAATTTTTATTTTAGTTAACAAAGGGTTACTGATTTTAAAAACTCCTTTTATAGCATATGAAATATCTGGGAGGGGGTAGGGTCATAGATTGTACTTATGTTTGAAACAGACTAAATTGAACACACATTCTCCTTTCCAGAATATGTCCAAAGTTACTCCACCACCTGTAACAGAAGAAGCAAAAGCTGAAGCAGAGAGGTTGAAAAATGAAGGTATATGTTTAAATTGATACTATTAGGTAAAATGTTTTTGGTATTAATTGATTCTTAATTATAAACATGCTTGACATGATTTATTTTTAACTAGTGAGTGACCTATTGTCTGCTCGGTTAGCCGAGTGGTTACGTGCTCTGCAACCACATGTCTGGGAAAGGAGTGTCCTGCATTCAATTCTTGTCGCTGACATGAGGAGCTAAGGATCTCAGACATAGCTAAGTTAGCCGGTCTTGGGTGTGGACTGCAGGGTTTTTCTCCCATAAAGCAGGTAAACCGGTCTTAAGAACAGCGCTTCACAGACAATTACACATGGTTGTGAGCATGGGGGTAACAACCCTACCTCGTAGTGAATTATGAAACCCAAAAATGGGAGGCCAAGGCCATGCATGGGGCTGTAGTGCCAGAGAAGAAGAAGAGTGACCTGTTGCTTCTGGAAAAAGTAGGCACATAAGTGAAGCAAGCAACACTTTAGTTTTAAAACCATCGACATTCTAAATACCAGAAAGAATTATACCAAGTTGAGGGCTGTAGCTTTTACTGTTTAAGAGATTATGACACAAAGATATTTGAGGTTGATCATTAATATAACCTTATTTAAGTAGGACCTGTTATTTGTGCAGTCTAAATCTGATAAAAACATGGAAATATCAACGGACAAAACAAAAGTCATGGCCTTCAAAGGTGCTAATCCAATAAGAAGCAAAATAGTAATACACAACAAAATAATAGAGGAAGTAAATACATTCAAATATTTAGGATGTATAATATCATATGAAAATGAAGATGATATAGAACTGAAGCTATCAAACTTTTTAAAAGCAACAGGCATTATAAATAAAATTTTTAAACCCTATTATGTACAAAAACACACACGAATAAGAATCTACAATACAGTAGCTAAACCTACCTTACTTTATGACAGTGAGATATGGACAATAAAAAAAAAAAGCAGATAGAAGAATTGACTCATCCGAAATGAAATTTCTGCACAGAAACTGAAGGAGTCACAATAATGGACAAAATGAAAAGCAGCAAAATCAGAAATAAACTTGGTATTACAAGCTCCCTAAATGAAATATATTTGCTATAGAGAAAAATGGAAAGAACCCATACTGAGAATGAATAGAAACAGAATACCTAAACAAATTGTAAATTACCACCCAAAAGGTACCCGATGCAGAGGAAGATCCTTAAAAGGATGGAATTGAGTCCGGAACAGGCCACTTGGCCTATAAGCCTGGAAAGGAAGAAGAAGAAGAAAAAGACCTGTTATTTGTTTCGCTAGTGTAAGTTTAAGTGAAGTGTAATTCAAAAGAATTAAGTAAAGTTTGGGGCACAAAATTTGGTAAACTTGACTTCATTAGCCATTTTGTTCAGTGGCTGCACAACTGTTTTGTGTGGGTTCACCATATATATGTTAACGCTGATGTGCAAATTTTTGTTAATCTGCAGATTCCCTAAATCAGGGTTTCCCAAATTGTGTTCCGCAGAAAGTGAATAAGTGTTCCGTGATGTCAATGACCAAGCCATGAATTTTTAAACATGGAAGTAATTTTAAAACAAAACATGGGAAAGGGAATACCACTGTTTATGACCGGTCATAAAAATTGCCTGCAAGCCAATTACAACAGTTGGCGGCGTATCCTCTCTTCTCAAAAACTGAACGAAATAACATCTGTGCAGCAAATGTCAGTGACCAGTCAGCAAGGAAGTATAAAGAAAATTTTTCCACTGAATTTGAAGATCAAGGCAGTTTGCATCTGGTTCTCAAATCTAGTAATACTGAATACTTTCTTCGCAAGTTCGTATTGTAGGGTGAAAGTGCTTGTTTCGAAACCATAGTGCCGTGATTTTTTTAAAAGTAATAAGCCTACAGATTTAAATATTAATATGAATAAGAGACAAGGGACTTTGTTTAATTTTGGTGTTAAGTTAAATCTCTTATTGAAGGTGTTTGTGATGCAACAGATAGTGATTCATCCACCTCCAGCCTACAAAGCAATCTCCAGGATATACAAAAGAAGGGGAAAACTACCAGCACACAGGAGAAAAAGTCTGCATTCACTCGTAAGTACTTATAATAATATAAATTTTTGGTGATCAGAATGGGATATGTCAATGAAAATCAGCACAAATTAATTTAATGATGTTGGTCTGAGGAAACTACAATATACTACAAGATTTCATTAGTCCAGTGATTGATAACTGATTTAAGTATAATTTTATATTTCTCAACATGTCACACCAGTGTACTAATACTCTTTATGATTATGCCATAATTAATTATTAATATTGTAATGTAATAATTAATTATTAATTAATTAATCATTAATACGTTACAAAACAACCAAGGTGTTCTGCGAAAATTTCAGCATTTGTGAAGTGTTCCGTCATAGGAAAAATCTGGGAAACAAACACTGCCCTAGATAATGTTCACATTACCTTTCAGTTAAAGTTGAAAAATAAAAAATGTGCTCTACACTTTAACTAAATGTAAACTAATTGGTTAATGTACACATTAATTAAATATCATTAGATAAAGTTCAAATTTTATCTCAAACACACACAAAGATTACCTAATGAGTATCTATTTTCTCATATGATGTATTTTATGTATGCAATTTACTGTCAACAAGTTATATCTTATTTGGGTAATGTTAGGTTAGATGAGGTGAAGTGACTAGACACTTTTATTAGAAAAATAAAGAAAATACACACACAGACAAAGAGATTAGTGTACCAAGAAGGAAGCATAGGATTCAACTGAAATTTTATTGGTGTAATGATACATGTGAGTGATGCACATGATGGCAAAAAAAGAGCTGAAGGACAATTACAAAGGGATCTGTGGTACGCAATCAGGTCAGCATCAATAGCACGTTGCACCGCCACGTGTGGAGTTACATGCTGCAATATAGTCCAGCATGGTGGCGAACAGACACCTGATGTTGTCCTGCGGCAGACTGGCCCACACGTGTTGGTCGCTGTGCTCCAAATCCCAGATATTGTGGCACGGTGGGGGCTGGCGTTTCAGCTGCTCCCAAACATGCTCGAAATAGGGGGACAAGTCTGGGGAGTGGGCAGGCCATGGAAGTGTCTGTACACGACGTAGGCAAGCTCTGGGCTTGCAGACCACGCTCTGGATACTCGCCACAGAATAAGATGGAAGAAAGCCACACTAATACACCGCAGCAAGTTCAAGTATGAAAGACTATTCATGGAATCAGCCTCGGCCCTTAGGAACATGCCAAACCTCAACAAATTCGGATGCATGAAACTGCCCCAAATTTGGGAAACTTTTATCAGAAGAACTTCAGCCCAAAGGCCAAGAACTACCAATATAGCCTGCCAAGGGGCACCATCAGGACTTTAGGAAAACGCTAGCTTCCTAGCTTCAGTCTCATTTGCTGTTATTAGTACTTGTGTGCACGTGTCTTTGTAGTAAGTTCCCAAGAAGATGGCAACGTGACATTTGCCGAAATATCGGAAAGTATATATTAAAGTTTATTTAATCTATATTTCTAGTATATGCTGTCAATTCCTTAAATATTAGTTATCATGTTTAACCAGCATATAAGCCTCTCAACAAGAATAATGTGTACAAAGTAAAATAAAATTTACATATTTAAATTTTAAATCAAAGGACAAACATTTAAAACGAAAAACAAATTCAAAATTGAAATTACTATAAAATTAATTGCAGGCATCCTTCTGACAATTCAGAATAGTTATTTATTAGTACAACTTAGCTATTGATGACATTTCGAATTTCACAGTAAATTATTTTTACGGCATGCACAGATTGCTGTAAAGCATTTAGATTTGCAGTCACACTTTCGATTCCTATCAAAGGAACAAAATTTGTGCTCTGGATACCAGAATCCTGAAGAATCTTTAAAACAAAATTGGAAATTATACGGCCTTATTAAATGGATACAATCCAAAAACAACTCAAAAAATGATCAGTCACTTCCCTACACATCAACTCAGACAAGAAGAAGCCCATAGGATTGCTATACCATAAGGCATTGCTGAATGTCCCTCAAAAATTATGAAGAAATACAAACTTGCCACTACCTTTAAACCACTCAACCAGATCCACAATTTGCTACCTTCTCTAAAAGACAAAATCTCGCCTATGATGCTACCTAGCTTATACAAAGTTCCATGTTCTTATAAGATGCCTTAATATAGACAAACAGGAAGATCTGTAAGTAAACATGTCTCTGAAAATCAAGTCCACATCCATCTTATCAAACTACACAAATCTGGCCTCGCACAACATGGAGTTAAAACCCCTAACCATAGGATTCAATAGAAAAACACCAAGCTGCTACATAGATTCTTATATGAATGTGAGCGTTTAAAATGCTGAAGCTGTATGTCACAGACACAATCTATGTAGCATGACTGTCTCGCTATCCCAAAATTCTGGGAAATTATTATCCTCAATTGTATAAAATAAATTTATCTGATATATTTTGCTTTGCTTTATGCGGACGATGTTATACTTCTAAATAAATCCGCTACAAGTCCGCAAGATTCCCTGACTAAATTGAATAACTGTTGTAAGGGTGCTTAAGGGTCAAAGCTGTATAACTGAAAGGAGATCTCCACATAGCCTTTAAAGGAATGCAGAGAACCGATTGGACATTAGGTCTAATCGGTTCTCTGCATTAGGATTGGACATTAGGTCAGAAGCCCGACCAGGGCTTCTGGCCTAATGTCCAATCCTCACCTTCTCATAGTGCACCCTGTTGGGTATCTACCTGGATACTGAACGAACGAGGATGGGCTGGCAATTTGGGATTTAGCTCACCAAATTGTATTCTTATTGGCTTAAACCAATATACAAAATGATGGTACAACATGACAAAATTTTATGCCAGCTGGGGCGTTGCCGGGTTAAACAAGGCCCCCGTTGTTTTCGCCAGGGAAACAGGGTGAACAGCGAAGAGTCAGCTACTGGAACAAATCTGAAATCACACCCCAACTCAACATCACCAGAGTTAACGATCGGTACTATCAATATAAGAAGCTGGAATGGCAAAGAAATGGAGCTAGCTGAGGAATTAGATAAGTACCAGATCGACATAATAGGGGTGACTGAAACAAAAAAGACAAAAACTGGTGAGATCATTTTTGAACAACAAATACCAAATGATATATTCAGGCAATGACAATCAAGGAAAACAAGGCGTTGCCATAGTATTCAACACTAAATACGAGACTCATCTTCTTGAATGGCAGGCAGTCTCAAGTAGAGTGATGTGGGCAAATATCAGACAACTGCCACCATCTCATATTCCTAAACCAGTTTCCAGAAATGAAACCCTACTTACCTGTGCCAGCGATTGACTAAATTAGAACTGGCTAGGAAAAAAACCTAGAAAAAGTTTCAGTTGACTAGAATTGATGACTAAAAATCTATAAAATATAAGAGTGTCATTCAAGGATGATTTCTTCATTGCTCAAAGGCCTCCCAACTAATCACTGAATATTGATACTCATTGATGGAAGTTTTTTACTTGGCTATACTACCAAATATATAATTGATACACATTGTTCCAAATCAAAAGTAGATCTCTTTCTTAGCCTACATCACCACACTGGGCATGTCATGGAATTCTTTGGATAACTTTTACTGATCAGATATTTTGAATAAGTTACTCTTGATTACTTACATATAGAGCTATAAGGCTTCATCTAATCTGTATATATACATGGCACTTTGCTTGGTTTTGGCACATAGACCTGCTGAAAAAGTCGCTGTTCTGTGGTTCTTAAGATCTGTTCATTCACTGAAAATGCCATGATGAACTATGGCCTCCCTTTATATTTCCCAATTAATGCTGGAATGTATTGATAGGAATTTTTACCTTCCCTTCTCTGACTTATCTTTTGCTGAACTCAAATCATATAGTATTGTTGATAATACACTTCATTTGTTCATTCCTCAGACAAAATTTTACAAAATTTTAAAATCTGCAATAAACATAGTATTGCTGATAATACACTTCATTTGTTCAAAATTTCAAAATCTGCAATAAACATATAGTATTGCTGATAATACACTTCATTTGTTCATTCCTCAGACAAAATTTCAAAATCTGCAATAAACACTGATCTTCATGTCATTCTTCAAATTTTTTAGGACACTTTATCAACCTTATCTTTAAAAAAACACCCAGATCCTCATACAGAATCAGATCTTTTTTTTTTTCTTAGGCTTGCATTTTTATTTCTTGGCAAAAAACTTCACATTCGTTCCTTTCAGTCTCCAAAAACAATTCTGTTATTCTGTGTTCATGATGTTGTTTTTCATTTTTCCAGTTGCCACACCTATACAAATCCTAAATCTTCACAACTTTAAATATTATTTTCACATTTTTTTGATGCATCAGACTTGCATGGAAATTGATTTCAGATGATCTGTTTCAGTTTTGTGCATTTTCTTTAAATTATTTTATATCTGTTACTTTACTAAACCAACATTCACCATTCTTCAACTTTCTGCTAAACCCATAACAACATAAGCAGCATCTGTTCAACACCCATTCACTGCTCACTGCAAACCCACTAAACTAACTTTTTATCCATTCTGCTTAACTTGGTATCTGAAACACCCTTCCTCATCAGATGGTCCTCATTGCAACTTCTATCTGTTTGAAAAGAATATCACCAATTTGTTCCTTTCTTTCCTCTCAGCTTCTGCACACCTGATACTAGTGTGGTATAGATCATATAGAATTATGTGATCGATATGTTGATCCATAATATAATAAAATGAATAAATTTCTATTTCTAATACCTGTTCTTCCTGCATTTATAATAGTAGATTGTTAGATGTCATTTGACATTGAAGGCATGAAAATCACAAATGCATATTTTAAATTATTAGCTGGATTTTATTAAGTGAATGCATTTTTAAATATTTTGGATTGCTTTTCAAAAAACATTAATATGTTATATGCATTGTTTAAAGTTAGAAAAAATTTCAGGTAATAATTTGCTAAAGACAGACAGGTATAAGGAAGCTATCGATTGTTATACAAAGGCTATTACTATAGATGGACGGAATGCAGTATATCATTGCAATAGGTAAGAGACATCTGACTGCTATTAAAAAATCATTAGTGATATACTTTGTGCTTGTGTGTGTAATTTTTATGATATAATTATTATTTATAATAACACTTGCCAGCACAACTCAACCTGCATAGCATAGTTCAGCAGTTATCTATATAAGGATATCCACAAATAGTAATTTAAGTGTTATTGTCTTTGTTTAGAGCTGTGTAGAAAATTTTTTATTATTGTGAAGCTAAGATTAAGTTTTCATTTTAATAATTGCTAACCAGTAGGGTAGGCTTCAAAAATACTGCAAAATAAAGAATACAAGTCAGTTATTAAATTATTTTATAACATTATTGAATGAGAGATCTATACATAAATAAAATCCATGGAAGGGCAGCAGTAGCAGCAGCACAATCTGAACATAACAACAATGAACAAGGCGGCTCGTCTGGCCTCGTGCATAGAGCGTATGAACTGGACAATTCACGGTAGAAAACGGTACTCTGGAGCAATGAATCAAGGTTCACCTGTTTCCAGTCTGATGGCAGGGGGTAGTTGTGGAGGCAGCTTGTTGAATGCTTGTTACCTCAGTGTGTTGTACCAACAGTAAAGTTTGGTAGTGTAGGAGTAATGGTGTGTGGTGCATTCACCTGGCTTGGAGTGGGATCACTATTCCTTGTTTCCATGAAAACAGCTCACTTTGATATTCTGAATAATCAGGTGCTGTGGAGCTTTTATGGAATGACCCGTGTTACTATCAAGACAACAATGCCACAGCTGCAGCTGTTATAGAGAGACATAAGGAGATGGATATTAAATGACTACCCTGACCTGCACATAGTTCTGACCTCAACCCCATCATTTGCCTGTGAGACGAATTGGAGCGGAAATTGGGATCCAGAGTAGTGCATCCTCGATCTGTCGCTGAACTCAGTGCATCTTTAATGGAGGATCTGCTGTATATTAGTGGAAAGCCTCCCTCAAAGGGTGCAGGCGGTGATCAAAGCCATATTAGGATCCTCTTGCTGGTATCAACTGCTAAAGTGTCCGGAAAATTATTGGTAGATAGTGTGTGTGTATGTATGTGTGTGTGTATATATATATATATATATATATATACAGGGTGTTCGGGATAAATTTGACAGTTTCGTAAGGAAAAAGAAAATCTTCTTTGTATCTATTAAATTTAATGAATTGACAAAAAAACATTACAGGCAGAGTTAATTACAATACTATCAACAAGATTTACTCAAAATAACCACCATTAGCATCGATCACAGCTTCAATTCTGCTTCGGAACCTCGAACAAGCTGATGCTACAGTCTCCCTGGGAAGGGCCGCAAAAACTGTTTTAATTTTATCCATTAACTGGGCTTTTGTATTACTGGAAGTGCGATTGGTGTCTTTTTCAACTGCGCCCCATACAAAATAATCCATGGGGTTAAGGTCTGGGGAGTTTGGAGGCCAAACATTTGGACTGGTGAAGTCGTAGAAATTTTCAGACAACCATTTTTGACTTTTCCCAGAGGTGTGGCAAGGGGCCGAATCCTGCTGCCATACATACGGCCTACCATTGGCTACCCTTGTTATCCAGGGCTTGACTACAGTTAGCAACTCCACGAACAAAGCCCGAATTCCAATGCCAGGGTTCTTCAACACCTGTTCCTGCAGATTTGCGAGGAATTCTGCTGTACGAACGCAATCAGATCGTCTGCTAGGGATCTTTCTTCTTGCTACATCCTCGTAGTCACCATTGCAAGTCTCTAGTTCATGCCTGATTGTTTTTACTGTATTCAGGGAGCATTGGGCAGCAGTCGTAATATCCTTATTTTGATGGCGGGCACGAATCATCATGATACAAGTTATTCTCTTCCATGATTCAGGTGGGTTCCAGCTATCCATCCTTTCTGACATCTTGTATATGAATGAAGAAGGGTCCAAACTTTTAAATGAAGAGAAGTGTGTGTTAATACATGTAACTTTCGGAAAAATATAATTAATTATAAATATGTCAAATTTATCCCGAACACCCTGTATATATCAGGGTTACCAAGTAAATTTTATAAACTTGGTAATTTAACTCCTAATTCCAAGTATGCAAACAATTAAGTTTGCTCCTGAAACATAGTTCAAGTCTAAAGATGGTACAACACCAGAGCAACTCATTGTAAAAGTGGGTAAAGCTCTGATCACTATTCTTAGTATTTTCCATAATGTAAAGCACATCTCACTAAAAGATGTATACTGCAATACATTATGGATGGGGTCACTACCCAGACTGGTTTCAACCTTTTCAACAATAAATACCAAGGTTTTAGCAATACAGAGCGTTATCAACTTTACCTATAGAAGTTGCTGCAAGGTGGTTTTATTTTTAATAAGAATCTCTGGAGGAGATATAGATGTAATTTATTTTTTAACTTGGGGATATTGTATATTAGGGTTACCAAGTAATTTTATGAGCTTGGTTATTTAACTCCTAATCCCAAGTATGCAAACAATTAAGTTTGCGCCTGAAACATAGTTCAAGTCTAAAGATGGTACAACACCAGGGCAACTCATTGTAAAGGTGGGTAAAGCTCTGATCACTATTCTTAGTATTTTCCATAATGTAAAGCACATCTCACTAAAAGATGTATACTGCAATACATTATGGATGGGGTCACTACCCAGACCAGTTTCAACCTTTTTTGAGGTCTCCTCAGTGAGTAGCTAGACCCTAAATACCAAGGTTTTAGCAATACAGAGCCTTAGCAACTTTACCTATAAAGTTGATAAGGCAAAAATTATACTATTAAATAATCTTTGTACGTGAGTTTTTTTTTTTTTTTTTTGGTTATTAATTTTGTATCGATATATCTACTCATGGTATACCTCTTTTAAAACTTAAAAAAAAAAATTCCTCCACTTCTACCTTAGTAGAACCTTCTACTAAGGTAGAAGTGGAGGAATTTTTTGATGCTTTAGAGAAAGCAACTGACACAATGAAAAAGGAAAAGTTGGTCCTTGTTGGGGATCTAAATAGCAGAGTAGGAAATGATTGTCAGACATACAAAAAATATTTTGGGAAAATTTGGAGAAAAGAGCAAAGCTAATAATAATGGCAAATACCTGTTGGAATTCTGCTCAGGACATGGACTGGTTATTACTAACACCATTTTCCAACATAAAAATGTGCACAAATTCACATGGGGAGAAGAGGCTAGGAATAAGAAAAGTCTCATTGACTATGTTATTGTTGATAGTGATGTTTTCTCCCTGGTGCAGGACACCAGAGTGTACAGAGGATTTGAAATTGGAAGTGATCACTATTTAGTTTCGAGCAGGATAAAATTGAATTTCATATTGAAAAGAATAACACGTAAGAAAGTTTTAAAGCGAATAAAAGTTGAGCAACTCTCAGTTGTGAACTTTAGACTAAAATACACAAAGATTATTGAAAAAAAAATGAAAGAGTTTGAGAACAGTAACCAAACCTTGGAGATTCAGAGGCAAGCCTTGAAGAAAACACTGATTGATTCAGTCAGAGAGGCATATGGTGAGGTTGTCTACAAGGATTGAAAAATCAGAACTCCATGGTGGACACAGGAAGTTAAAGAGGCAGTGAAGGAAAAGAAGAAAGCATATCAAAAGTTCCTGGCAAATAAGTTAGCTTGTGCTCTTAGAGAATACAGAGACAAATGTAAGAAAGTGAAATACTGTGTAAAACTAGCTAAACAAAAGTCATGGGAGGACTTTGGCAAGAAAATAGAAAATAAATATCAATAAGGTGGTAAGATATTCTGTAGGTTGTTGAAGAAACTTAGAAATGGAGAAAAGATTGCTGTAAAAGGAATTAGAGATGATAAAGGTGACATGAAAGTGGGAGAAAAAGATATCCTTGAAGTATTGAGTAATTAATTCAAAAAAATGCTAAATGAAACAAGCAGTGATAGCACAGTCGTAAAAAAACACTCATCAGGCATACAATCAGGAATACATATCCATACTTGAAGTAGGAAAAGCCATCAAAGGCTTGAAATGTGGAAAGGCAGCAGGAGTAGATGATATTTGACCAGAAATGCTGAAGTATGGTGGTATAAAAGTCTTACAGTGGCTGCACTGCATAGTTCAGAAAGCCTGGACCGAGGGACAAATTCCCGATGATTGGAGTAGAGCTCTCATAGTACCCATATATAAAAAGGGAAATAAAACCGAATGTGAGAATTACAGAGGTCTTTCACTACTGAGTGTTCCTGGCAAGATCTATGCAAGTATTCTTGAGAAATGGTTGAGAAGAATTGTGGAAGAAAAGCTTGGTGAATAACAAGCTAGATTTGGGCCAAATAGAGGCTGTCAGGATCAGATCTTCACTTTACGACAAATAGTTGAGAAAGCATGGGAATATAACAAAGATCTATATTTAAGTTTTGTCGATCTGGAAAAGGCATATGACAAGGTGCCAAAAGAGAAGCTATTCAATACGCTACACTTATATGCTGTCAATGGGACATTATATCAAGCAATACTTTGTCTTTATTTGAGTTGTAAGTCAGCAGTTAAAATTTAAGGAAGTACAGGAAGATGGTTTAATGTTAAATCTGGAATGAGACAAGGATGTACATTATCCCCTCTGTTATTCATTATCTATATGGATCACATTATGAAGGAATGCGGTATTAAACCTGATATCAAAATTGGAGATGTTAATGGCTGCTCTTTGCGTTATGCGGACGAAGTTATACTGCTAAATAAATCCGCTACAAGTCTGCAAGATTCCACGACTAAATTGAATAGCTGTTGTAATAGATATGGTATATAGGTCAGCAATAAAAAGATAACAAAGAAATAACAATGAAAATAGGCAGAATCGTTGAAAATGTCAACTGCATTGTGAACGGAGAACCTATGGAACAAGTAAAACATTTCAGCTACTTAGGCACGATTTTTAGTGAAGATGGTAAAATTAAATATGGAAATGGACAACAGAATCAACAAAGCTGGTATGCTAGGAAGTCAATTGAATAAATTCATATGGAATAAGAGAGAAATTAGTCTGAATTCTAAATTAGCTGTATAGAAGACGGTGTGCAAACCAGTTTTAACTTATGGATCTGAGAGCTGGGTCAGAAGTAAAACACTTGACCAAAGACTGGAGACCACAGATATGAGAGTCCTGAGAAAGATTAGAGGCATGAACAGATGTCATCAATGGCAATATCATATTAAAAATGAGGATATTAGGAAAGAACTTAACATTGTCAGCATCCAGGAATGCATTAGCAGAGCTAATCTCAGATGGTATGATCACTTAAATAGAATGGGCGAGGAATGATTAGCAGAACAAGTGTTCTCTGCTATGTTGGCAGGAAAACTACCCAGAGTAATACCAAGAAATAATAAATTGATACTGTACAAAGTGTCTTAGACGATAGAAATATAAAACCCGATAATGTTGGAGTCTTGACAAGTAACAGACTGATTTGGAGGAAAATTGTAGATAGGAAGTTAGTAATGATGTACATTTTTCATGTAGTATTATCATATCCTATACACATGGCAGGAATTGATGATGATGAATGAGCAAAATTAGTTATAAATATCTGATGATCTGTTTTTATTCATATATTTTTTTTATATGATTCCACCATTAAATATTCTAAACCTTTTCATACATTTAGTACTGGCTATCAGGTACTGAACTTTTTTAAATCTCTTCAGGTGTCCATTAAATGGGTAATCTCAGATTAGGTGATAAGAACTGTAGGGCTTTCACAAGCATCATACTACAGTGGAATTCTAATCTATATCTATATCTACTTAGCCAAATGTTTTGCAATTATATAGGATGTGAAGTAATTTTTCTCTATTGACAGAGTCAAACACTTGCTCATAACAATAAAATAATAATTATAATGGACAGTCTTTTTCCCTTGATTATTTCTGCAGCTGAATGTAGAATGAAAATATAGTTAGTATATATTTTATTCCCAAATCCAGCTTTTCCTTCTGCCATGGATGGTATATCCTGGTTATTCAGTTCTCCAGTATTATAATAAAAAAAATGTGTGTGTGTATAGTAGAAGTAGTTATTCAGTAATTCTTCTGTTGTAGGGAATAGTTCAAAATAGCTGATATTGTTGGTAACCGGTGGGTAGTGTACTGAACACTGGAAAGTGTGATGAGCACCAAAGGAGGCTCACATTATCAAAGTGTATTCAAATTAGATTTATCTGAAATATAATGCTGTCCGAGTACTCATTCCAACTTATTTGTGTATGTTTCTTCACTTAATTATATATTTTTCTTGTGATCAGATGTGTACAGTTGAGATTTATCTGAAATATAATGTCTGTCCCCTTGGATGTTACGCTCAGTGGCTTGTCTGATAGGGTTGTTAATATAATATATTATGCATATAGAATATTGTCAGTTGTATGTGTTCTTCTAGCCTCTCACTCCTGTATGAGACTGGCTAACTCTCCTTCACTTGAAAAACCTTGATAGATTCTTCACATCCCAGATAGGATCCAAATTCTGGTCTTTCCAACCAAAGAGCATTGTAGAAACCAGCTGAATTATGGAGGCTGTTATATTACACACCCATGCACACAATATGTTTTTTACACAGTAGTTTTCACATTTGCCCAGTTTTAGAAAAGCAGTTTGTTAAAGCTTATTTTCTGTGTTCTAGGGCAGCTGCTTATAGTAAGCTCAACAATTTTGCAGCAGCAATTGAGGATTGTAGGCTTGCTATTCAAATTGATCCACAGTATAGCAAAGCATATGGAAGAATGGGGTGAGTATATTCTATAGATTTTTGTTGTTAATAGTATTAATTCAGCTTTAATTCTTATGTTCAGTTTATCATACTGAATTTTCACATACAGTGGCATATTCTTGGATGTTACAAGAACTATACTGTCTAGAGTATATTATTCTCAAATGATTTTATTTTTTATCTTGTTTAACCCACCATACCTTTTTTTACATAAAGTGTCATTTATCTTAATATAATTTTAATTCTTCTTGAAATGTTTTTTAACACTGGATTTGCAAGATATGTTATTAAAAATGAATGGAATTTAGTACCTATACTGTTAGTGATGTCTAAAACAAAGATACAGCTTTCCTGTTGGTCCTGTGAAGTGTTATCTTCATCCAGGAGGTAGAACTATTCCTTAGAACAGATCTCTACCTGAGATCTGTTCTGAAGGGGGGGGTTCCAGGAGGGGGATAAACCCCTCCACCTCTGTAAAAGGCTGACTAAGTGAGAAAAAAAAAAGTGAACATTTATTCACTTTTTTTTTTTTTTTTTTTTTTTTTTTTTTTTTTTTTTTTTTCCCCAATCTGAATTTAAACTCAGAGCTTTCCAGTCAAAGGGCTCTGTTGAAACCTAGGCTATGGAGGCTCTTCCTTTTGCTACCCTTTTGTTATTTCCACGTAATAGTGATGAAAGCATCAAAGGTCTCAAATGCCATCCAGAAGTTTTTGCTGAGAAATCATCCAGTATATTATTGGCCACATGGAGAATGTTAGCAATTAAAATTTTAATCCCCACTAAATTCATGTGCATTATAGTATACATCTTAAGATTTGGGGGGGGGAAACAAAAAAACCCACTAAACTGATATTGTACATATTGTCAATGTTTGAACACATTCCATGGAAAACTTCAGAGAGGCAAATGCTGCTTTTTTATAATTCTTAGACATTGTATTTTCTGAGTGAAACTAGTTAAGTAAGCATTCAGCTGTCCATTCTATAATCTCTTATTGTCAACTTTCTGATTGCATGTTTTTGTGTCATGGTGGATGGATTTTTATTCTCTGACTTTGCAACTAATGCTGGACTACTTAGATTCCATTATTTCGGAGTTTTTTTGTTTGTTTTTTCTGTACATCAGCAATTTTATCAGTTGAATACAAAATTCAAATACAATCATCAGTTTTGTTGATGCCTGTACCTTGCATTTTTCTCTCTCTCTCTCTTGCACACACATTTGACAAACTTCATGCTATGCATGAATATAACTTTTTGAATATTTCTTCAACCTTAGTAGAATTCTTTGGTCAGATTCCGATCAGTGCTATAAAAGTTTTAACTTATCTTATTTTCCAAAAAAAAAAAGGGGGGGGGGACTTCTAGTATAACATTTATCAGCACCAAAATCTGTAGATGAGAAAATATTTCTCAGAAGAGAAATGTTTTCTCATTTCAGTATATTACTGTATTTCAGACAATACAGTAATCACACTAATAAACTTTTATGAAAAGCACAAATGTTTTGTACTGAAATTAACAGTACATCATCAACAAGCACTTCAAAGAACAAGAATACAACATAAATACAACAGTTGGTTTACTGATTAAAATAGTTGCCATGTGCTACAGAGATAATATTAACAATAAAAATTAAAAAATTTAAATACAAGTCAGATATCTTAGTTAGTTTTGACATTGTTTCTCTATTTACTAACATTGTGTTGTCTGACACTATTGGATTTCTATATAATGAACAATCAGGATATTTCAGCTGGAAAAACAAGATCTGTGAACAGATTGAAGGCACTGCCATGGGTAGCCTCTCTCCATCCTTGACAAACTGTTATTTTAACCATCTGAAACATACCTTATTTTCATCGATTCATCCCCAACCTTCTCTGGTTTCACTATGTCGATCATATTTTTGCTATTTGATCTCATTCCAAAAACAAATTCGCCACTTTCCTATATCAGATCAATACCCTTCACTCATGCATCCAATTCACAATGGAAAAAGAAAATGCTGATAGTTTACAATTTTTGGACATCCTTCTTACTTGCACAGCCTCTTGTACTTTGTCAACCACTGTTTATCAGAAACCTACCTTTACTGGCAGATATATACATCAAAAGTCTGTTCATCACATCTCCCAAAAAATCAATGTTACCAAATGGTTACTTAGTAGAGTGCATAACGTGCTCTTCTCTCTCTCTCAGGCTTACAACTAGAACTTATCACTGTCAAAACTTTGTTGGAATTAACTGGTTACAACCTTCATTAAATGTAAAGGATAATTGACCCCAATATGTTCCAACACCTAAATTCTTTTTTACACTGGCCTAACCCAAAATAGAATGATTCTCTCTCTTTCTCCCCCCCCCCCCAAGTGTTTTGAGATTCTTATCTTATGTAAATATGAAAATATTTTTTTCTTTAATATTATTTCTGTAGTACGTGGCAATCATTTTAATTGGTAAATCAATTGTATTTACCTTGTATTCCTGTTCTTTGAAGCGCTTGTTTCCACACACTAATGATGTATACTGTTAATTTCCATATGAAATATCTCTGCTTTTCATTAAAGTTTATATCTGTGATTATTGTATTGTGTTCATAGTTTGATTGTTGTGCAGCAGGTACCTTTAAAAATTTCTCTTATAACTAAAAACCAGTAGAGGCATGTACATTGTCTCTAAACAGGTGTGAACTCTGTACACACCATCTAACCATTGACTACTGTTTTGAAATCAGAGAATGGCTTTAGGAGCTCCATAAATATTCTTGGCTCAGTGCAGAACACAACAAGTGATAAATCCAAATTCTCTCCTCTACTTTTCCAGGCATGTGTACAGTTTATGCTATGTGCATTTTCTACAGATATTACTGTGCTCATGTTCATTAGACTTGGCATTGCTAATTGCTTAGTATCCTCCATATCTGTTAAGATACAACCAGTGCGTAGCCATCACTGGATGTGTCTTAATAGATCACCAAGCACATTTTTCTTTCTTTCCTTTCACAATCTCTATTGCCATCATTTGGAACAACCTTGCATTATGAGTTTATTTTTATTATTATATGGCGCCTCTCTGGAGTTTCAATATTCACTGAATTCTACGTAATCCATCCTACAAACATGTTTTTGCTCGTTATTTGCATGTGTTCTCATCCAGTTGGCTTGTTTTGTAGGAGGAAAACCTGAGTTCTGAGATAGGAAAAAATCTTCTTATGCAGTAGTGTTTTTTTTTTTTTAATTTAATTTTTATTTTTGTTATTTTGCAGGGGGGAAATTGTTAGTTATTATGGTGACATGCCATAATAACCACAGTTTTGAATATCCTTTTGTTCTGTTGATTAAATCAAATGCTTTTGAGAAATCTGCCTTTCTTGCATTTTATATATATATATATTTTTTTTTTTTGTAAACTCTCAGATAACTTGTTGACCACTTGCCAAGAGTTTCCTCATTTCCAGGACTGCATCTTTAACTTCTTGATTCTATCATGAAATAATCATTTTTTTTTTTTCTATCTTTGCAAAGAAGTTCACTGGATGCCTCCCCAGTTAAATTAATTAATGCTTTTTTTTCACAATTTGTCACTGGGTCTCTGAAGTTATTGTTTTCATACTCTTTTACTTTCTCTGTAATAATATTTGCATATTTCAATATACAGTTCACCTCTGAAAGCTGCTCAGTTCATCCCTTTTAAAACCTTTGTATAGATATATATTTTTATTTTCAATATGGTACTCATTTTTATCCTGCTAAAATTAAATGATAATTATTTCCTATTTCAAATTACCCATATACCCTCATATTATGAACTGGTCGGAAGCTATCAACTGTTAACGATAATAATCAGAGTTTTGTTTTCTTATTTCGTGCATGCTTTCTCCACATTAATTTATGCATATTTTTGTAGCAATCAAAATAATTAAAGCAACAACAGAACCACACTACAACCACCATGCAAGAGTAATCGTTAACAGATTGATGTTGGAGAGAGAGAGCTTTACTATTTCCACTTGAGTTCTTCAGGAAGATTCTAGCACCATATCTTTTTATTATTGTTCTTGACTATGTTTTCAGACTCACAGGAAAATGGGTATGGAATGGCAATGGATATTTGGGAGGATAAACTCATGAGCAGTCTTTGATTTTCCAGATGATGATATTGTGCTAATCTACTGTAACATTCAGGCTTCCCAAAACCACTTAGATAATTTATGTAAAAGTGCAGCATTGATTGAGGTGATAGTCCATGGCAGTAAAATGACTATGCTCTTGAAGAAGTAAAAGATCATTTCATTACTTCTATTGATACTATGACAGTTAAAAGAAAGCATAAAGCCCTTCATTTCCATAAAAGCCTAACTAATATTTGGAAACCTAAATTCATCATCATAAATATCAAAATTCATCTGTACAAAACCACTAGTCAAGCCATATTTAAATATGTATCCAACATGGAATATGACTGTCATTAGTTAATTAGCAGTTAATATCATGAACAGTTTTGGAGCAACTTGCATTTGATCATTATTAGGATACACATTGCAAGATCACATTCCTAATGCTGTCACTCTTGAAGAAAGCCAGTAAAGACCTCTAATAGACATCTCACCTACATTCAGCGCTGTTGTTCTCTACAGATGAACTAATGGAGATGGAGGAGGCAAGCAAAATAGTTTTGGCAATATATAAATAAATTTCTTAAAGATGAGACTCATGAATCATGCTAACATTTAGCATAAAACAAAGCTTGGCCTACTTTCTTTAATAGATTTTATGACCATCTGTTGTTGTTACATGCATATTTCTATATATGTTTATCTTGAATAAATCTGTATAACAACATTCACTATCTATTTCTTGAAGTTTTAAACTTTTTTTATGTGCGAGGTATATGTGACACTTTAGTTTGTTTTTTTGTAAAGTAAAAACAAGGGTGTGAGACATACGTGAGAGGGAGTTATATTCAAGTAAATATGGTACATGAATAGTTTAATTTAAAATATGAGAAGAGGTACTTGCTGGATCTGTATAATATTCATCATTTGTATGTTCTTGTTATAAAGTGGAATTAAACCTGATGTTAAAATCTTATATAATCAATTATTAAACTCATCTGTTTACTTTATACATGAATACAAAAAATATGAAAAGAGACAGAAACAGAGAAAACATTAACTACCAACCTCCACATAGCCTTTAAAGGAATGCGGAGAACTGACCAGAGCTTCTGTCCAATCCTCACCTTCTCGTGGTGCACCCTGTTGGGTATCTACCTGGATACTGAACGAACGAGGATGGGCTGGCAATTTGGGATTTAGCTCACCAGATTGTATACTTATTGGCTTAAACCAATATAGAAAATGATGGTACAACATGACAAAATTTCATGCTGGCTGGGGCATCGCCCAGTTAAACAAGGCCCCCGTTGTTTTCGCCAGGGAACCAGGGCGAACAGCGAAAAGTCAGCTACTGGAACAAATCTGAAAGCACAACCTAACTCAACATCACCAGAGTTTAAGATCAGTACTATCAACATAAGAAGCCTGAATGACAAAGAAATGGAGCTAGCTCAGGAATTGGATAAGTACCAGATCGACATAATAGGGGTGACTGAAACAAAAAAGACAAAAACTGTTGAGATCTTTCTGAGCAATAAATACAAAATGTTATATTCAGGAAATGACAATCAAGGAAAAGAAGGAGTAGCCATAGTATTCAACACAAACTACGAGGCTAATCTTCTTGAATGGTAGGCAGTCTCAAGTAGAGTGAAGAGGCTAATATCAGAATGGGGAATTGGACAATGAGACTTATTTGTGCCTATTGTCCCACAGAAGGTTCTACTAAGGTAGAAATGGAGGATTTTTTGATGCTTTAGAGAAAGCGACTGACACAATGAAAAAGGAAAAGTTGATCCTTGTTAGGGATCTAAAGAGCAGAGTAGGAAATGAGTGTCAGACATACAAAAATATTTTGGGAAAATTTGGAGAAAAGAGCAAAGTTAATAATAATGGCAAATACCTGTTGGATTTCTGCACAGGACATGGACTTGTTATTATTAACACCATGTTCCAACATAAAAATGTGCACAAATTCACATGGAGAGGAGGCAAGGAATAAGAAAAGTCTCATAGACTATGTTATTGTTGATAGTGATGTTTTCTCCCTGGTGCAGGAAACCAGAGTGTACAGAGGATTTGACATTGGAAGCGATCACTATTTAGTCTTGAGCAGGATAAAATTGAATTTCGTATTGAAAAGAATAATATGTAAGAAAGTTTTAAAATGAATAAAAGTTGAGCAGCTCTCAGATGTGAACTGTAGACAAAAATACACAAAGATTATTGAAGAAAAAATGAAAGAGTTTGAGAACAGGAATCAAACCTTGGAGATTCAGTGTCAAGCCCTGAAGAAAACAGATTGATTCAGCCAGAGAGGCATGTGTTGAGGTTGTCTGCAAGGATAGATAAATCAGAACTCTATGTTGGACACAGGAAGTTAAAGAGGCAGTGAAGTAAAAGAAGAAAGCATATCAAAAGTTCCTGGCAAATAAGTCAGCTTTTGCTCTTAGAGAATACAGAGACAAATGTAAGAAAGCAAAATAGTGAGTAAAACTAGCTAAACAAAAGTCATGTGAGGGCTTTGGCAAGAACATAGAAAATAAATATCAAGAATGTGGTAAGATATTCTGTAGGTTGTTGAAGAAACTTAGAAATGGAGAAGAGATTGCTGTAAAAGGAGTTAGAGATGATAAAGGTGACATTAAAATGGGAGAAAAGAATGTCCTTGAAGCATGGAGTAATTACTTCGAAAAATTGCTAAATGAAACAAGCAGTGATAGCACAGTGGTAAAAAACACTCAACAGGCATACAGTCAGGAATACATATCCATACTTGAAGTAGAAAAAGCCATGAAAGGCTTGAAATATGGAAAGGCAGCAGGAGTAGATGATATTCGACCAGAAATGCTGAAGTATAGTGGTATAAAAGTCTTACAGTGGCTGCACTGAATAGTTCAGAAAGCCTGGACAGAGGGACGAATTCCCGATGATTGGAGTAGAGCTCTCATAGTACCCATATATAAAAAGGGAAATAAAACTGAATGTGAGAATTACAGAGGTATTTCCCTACTGAGTGTTCCGGGCAAATTTATGCCAGTATACTTGAGAAACGGTTGAGAAGAATTGTAGAAGAAAAGCTTGATAAAGAACAAGCTGGATTCAGGCCAAATAGAGACTGTCAGGATCAGATCTTCACTTTACGACAAATTGTTGAGAACGCATGGGAATATAACAAAGATCTGTATTTAAGTTTTGTCGATCTGGAAACGGCATATGAAAAGGTGCCAAGTGAGAAGCTATTCAATACACTACAGTTATATGCTGTCAATGGGACATTATATCAAGCAATAGTTAGTCTTTATTTGAGTTGTAAGTCAGCAGTTAGAATTTAAGGAAGTACAGGAAGATGGTTTAATGTTAAATCTGGTGTGAGACAAGGATGTACATTATCCCCTCTGTTATTCATTATCTATATGGATCACATTATGAAGGAAAGTGGTATTAAACATGATATCAGAATTGGAGATGTTAATGTCAGCTCTTTGCTTTATGCGGACGATGTTATACTTCTAAATAAATACGCTACAAGTTTGCAAGATTGCCTGACTAAATTGAGTAACTGTTGTAATAGATATGGTATGAAGGTCAGCATCAAAAAGACAAAGACAGTGGAAATAGGTAGAATTGTTGAAAATGTCAACTGTGTTATGAACGAGGAACCTGTGGAACAAGTAAAACATTTCAGCTACTTAGGCACAATTTTTAGTGAAGATGGTAAATTAAATATGGCAGTCAATTGAATAAATTCATATGGAATAAGAGAGAAATTAGTCAGAACACTAAATTAGCTGTATAGAAGACGGTGTTCAAACCAGTTTTAACTTATGGATCTGAGAGCTGGGTCAGAAGTAAAACACTTGACCAAAGACTAGAGACCGCAGATATGAGAGTTCTGAGAAAGATTAGATGCATGAACAGCTGGCATCAATGGCAATATCATATTAAAAACGAGGATATTAGGAAAGAACTTAACATTGTTAGCATCCAGAAATGTGTTAGCAGAGCTAATCTCGGGTATTATGGTCACTTAAACAGAATGGGCGAGGAAAGATTAGCAAAACAAGTGTTCTCTGCCAGGTTGGCAGGAAAACGACCCAGAGGAAGACCAAGATATAGGTGGATTGATACGGTACAAAGTGCCTTAGACGATAGAAATATAAGATCTGATAATGTTGGAGTCTTGACAAGTAACAGACTGATTTGGAGGAAATTTGTAGATAGGAAGTTAGTAATGATGTAAATTATTCATGTAGTACTATCATATCCTGTACAACCCTTGAGGGTACATGTCAGGAATTTGATGATGATGTAAAACATTTCAACTTTTTAGATGTAATTTTTAGTGCAGATGGCAAATGAAATATGAAAATAGATAATGGAATAGGCAAAGTTGTTATGGTGAGGAGCATATTGAATAAATTTAGATGAAATAATAGAAATTAGCAAAAATGCTAAATTCACAGTATTGAAGACAGTGTTTTTAATTTTAACTTATGCATATGAAAGTTGGGTTAGAAATAAAATATTGATTAAAGATTAGAGACAACAGATTTGAGAGTTTGGGGGAAATTAGGGGACTGAACAGATGGCATCAATTGCAGAATCATATAAAAAAATATAGATATTGGAAAGGAACAGAATATTGTTAACATTCAAGAAAAGAAGTGCCAGTCTAAATTTGTATGGTCACTTAAACAGAATGGGAGAGGACAGGTTAACAAAACAGAATTTTGATGCCAAGATGATGATAGGAAGAAGATTCAGAATAAGATCAAGAACTTGGCAGATTGATGCAGTTAGTAATGTCAAAGTGTAAGATCTATCAGTAGTGGAGACTTCACCAATAATATATTTATTTGGAAGCAAATCATTGATAGGTATTTAGGACTAATCTAAATTTAATTATGTGGCATTGTCATTGTATCCTCCAAATTGGGATGTGTGTAAGGATGAAAGCTAGATAACTGAGAGGAAACCTCCACATAGCCTTTAAAAAATGTGGAGAACTGACTTTGGCCTTCTGATATGTGTGCTGCTTGCCTTCTGTTAGTGCATCCTATTAAGTTGTATTTGCTTGGATAACATGGATAGACTGTTGGTTTCAGATTTAGCCAAACAAATTTCATTTGTATTGGCTTAAACAAAAAGAAAATGATGGTACTACATGGTAGAAAACCCAGCTTGGGCATTGCCTCTTTAAACAAGGCCCTTGCTGTTTTTTCAAGGAATCAGAGCAAACAGTGAAAAGTTCCATGGATAACTTTTCACTGTTTGCCCTGATTCCCTGATAAATAGCAAGGATGAAAGCATGAAATAAAGAAGATAAAAAACAGGTGAAATTCTTCTAAATGAGAAATACAATGTGTTATATTCAGGCAATAGAAGTGACCAGAGAAAGGAAGGAGTAGCCATAATATTGAACTCGATTACGAGGACATTCTTCTTGAATAGCAGGCAGTTTCAAGTAGATTGGCAAAAGCAGTTGATAAAGGAAAAGGTGAGTCATGTTGGTTATATAAACAGCAGCATAAGAAATGAATACCAGATACACAGAAATGTTTTGTGAACATTTGGAGAAAAGGTCAAAGGAAATAATAATGGTAAGTACTCAGTAGACAACGATGCCCATAAATTCACATGGAGAGAAGACAAGACATAAGATGTCTTAATGACCATGTTATTGTTGAAAGTGATATCTTCATTCTGATTGAGGGCACAAGAGGGTATACAGAGAATTTGAAAAAGAAAATAATCATTATTTAGTGTTGAGGAGGATGAATCAATATCACTGAAAATAAAATAAAAAGTGTTAAAAACAATCATCCAGCAGCTTTCATAGGTGAACTGTAGATACAAACATATGCACACATATTAGTCAAGGAAAACTGAAAGAGTTTGAAAACAAACCTAGGAATCTAATGGCAGACCCTGACTGATTATGCTAAAGGCATGTGGTGCAGTTGTCTGCAAGGCCTGAACTCCATGATGGACTCTGGAAGTTAAAGAAGCAGTCTTGGAAAAGAAGAAAGCATATCAGAGTTCCTATCACATCAGTTTGCATATGTTCTAAGAGAATACAGTGGATCCTCTCAGAGCACATGCAAGAATGTAAAAAAGTGAAGCAATGTGTAAAAGTAGCTAAACGAAAGTCTGGAAGACTAGTAAGAATATAGAAAATAAATTGACTCAGTGGAAGTGGTGTGTGTGCCGTCAACGGCAGTTGGACTGTCCAAAGAAGGAGCATCATAAGTTCAATTGTAGTTGCTGACTTGAGGAACTTTTACTAAGCCTTTTTTTGGTAGCTCCTGTGTAGCTCTGTGGAAGTGGTGTTTGCCCTCTACGGCACTTGACCACTCGAGGGAAGACTTGGGTTCAAATCTAGTCAACGAATAGAAGAACATTTTTTAAGCTTTTTTTTTTGTCGGCCTGGCTGGCTGAGTGGTTAGTGTATCTGCTCTCCAGCCAAAAGGCTGTGGGTTTGAATCCTGCTGTGGCCATGGATGTTTGTGATTGTGAAAATACTAGTGGTGGTGGGCAGTAGATGGTGTTGATGTAGTTGTGATGATGATAGTTGTGGTTTGTTGTAGTTGGTGGATTGAGTGGTGGAGATAGACAGCTGTATAGCAGGTGCCCTGCCTGGAGGGGTCACATAATAATAATAATAATAATAAATATCAGGAAGGTGGCAAAATATTCTGAAGGCATTAAAAAAGATTAGAAATGGAGGAAAGAGCACTAAAAAAAAACAATATTTTTTATAGCATTAGAAAATCTTCAAGAGCAGTGCATTACCTGAGTATATCAATACATGAGGTAGAAAAAAAAACACCGAAAACCTGAAATAAAGCAGCTGGTTTAGATGATCAGAAATGTTCAAATTATTGAGATATAAAAGTTTTACAGTGGCTGCACTTCGTACTTTAGAAGGCCTGGTCATGATACTTCAATTCCAGATGATTAGAGCTAGGCTGTCATATTATCTGTCTATATAAAGGAAGATAGAACTGAATGTGAGAATTAAAAAAATTTTATCTATGGAATTTTCTAGGCAAGATGTCATGCAAGCATACTTGAGAAGAGGTTAAGAATAGTTGTGGAAGAGAAACCTGGAGAAAAACAAAAATAATTTCTTTGCTTGTTTTTATCCTTATTTTGCTGTGACTTAATATCATTGATATCAAGAGAGGCATTCTTAATTTTGTTTCCATCCCATCTTCCCTTTTGTGTTATGCTCAATAGTTTGTCAGGGCCAAATAATTTGGCTTCTTAGCAGCCTGCTTACCTATTATTATAGGGCAGTTAATCCTGTCTGCATTGGTTCTTCCAGCTAATTTTCTTGTTTTGCATGATGAAAAAAATCAAGCTTCTGGAAATGGAAACCTGGCTACCTCCACGTGAGATCAGCTAACTCACTTCCAGTTGAAGATTCTTTTCATGATACATAAGTTTCATACCAAGTCTTTCCAACCAAAGGCATTTTCAATATCAACTGAGCTATGGAGCTAAGTTCAACGTTTGGTCTCTAGAACAAGGTTTCCAGACTATGTAGAAAATAAATAAAAATGCAAGAAAATATAAAATAAGTAAAAATATAAAAAAATAAAAATCCATGTTCATGCATGGTACAAATGTACTACTATAGGTTTGCAAATAAAACTTTCAATGGGTTGGAGTCGCATATAAAAAAAAATAAATAAAATAAAAACAGAGCTTGCACATACAGCTCAGAGGATAATTGCAATGCTAAAACAAACCCTGACATGTAAAGACAAAGAAGTCATTTTATCTCTTTACAAGGTCTTGATAATACTTCTCTTGCTATTGTGCACAGGTCTGGTTTCCTGGTTTCTGTGATGATTCTGACACAATGGAGAGTGTTAAAAATTATATCAGGACTGTGGAATCAATTAAGAAGACAGATGGAGAATTTGTGAACTACAGCCACTGGCAAACAGGGGATGATTTGATTGAGACTTACAAACTTCTGAAAGATTCATACAGGCTATCAGTAGATTGAATTTTTTATTTTATAAATGGTGGAGAAAGGACAAGCGGGCCTCGTTGGAAGTTGAGAACAGACCTGTGCACAAATGAATGCTGTCAAGAAGGTGGTGAGATTTAGATATGTCTCTCCTAGAGTGATGCATTGATTGGAATCGATTGCCATTGGATGTTGTGTGTGAAGATAGTGTGAATGAATTTGTGAACAGGCTATGTGGCTTCCCTCTGACTCCATGAAGGTCTCTCTTAATAATAATAATATAATGTTGATAGATTAGCCTGCTTAAAAATGAGAGTTTCTCAGTATTTTTTTATGGTTATTTTTACTTGATAATTGGGCTGGATTGAAATTGGTCAGCATGTTGACTGTGTTTGGGCATAGTAGTGATGTTTCCAAAATGCTTTAGCAGCTTCTGCCATACACACTCATTTAGATGGAATGTTGTTCAGTACTGTAGTATCTTAAGGCATTAAGTCTGAAATTTGTATCTAGCAAAAGATAGTTTTACCTGATGGATGTTTCCTTTGCGATGATCATTTAGTCCAGTTGTTCCCCATCATTTGAAAACTGTCTTTCATTGAGACAGTGAAAGGTGCTACCCATTTAGACTGATGACCAAATTACTTGGCTTATTCCCTAAATAAGCCATTATTTTGAGGGAGACAAGTAAGAAAATATTTTCCTTATCCATATTTTGGCTAATTTTAATTCTGTCTCATTACTTTTTATCCATACTGCGTAATTTTTTCCATACTTGCCAATATCACACTGGGTGTTGAAAATCATGTGCCACCTAAAGGCATTCACAAACATCCTTGCTCAAGTGGGATTTGACCCACAACTTCTTAGTTGGTAAATAGAGAGTCCATCCATTCGATTTAGCTAGGTTGGCAAATTTGCTCTCATAATGAACTACTTCATTTTGGTAATACCAATGACCAATGTTTTTCAGTAGTTAAAAATAAGCTGACTTTTTAGGGAAAATATTATTTAATAATCTTTCTAATTATAACACACCATCAGCCCTTCTTTCAGCTAGCTTTTCCACTATTCCATCCCAGTAGATGATATGGCAATGCCATCTTCATAGCCTGTGTAAATGTTCTCTCAGAGAAATTAAAAGAATAAAAATTTTAAATAAAGAACAGTATTCATTCTTACCAGAAAGTTCATTTGTCCTACAAAAGGCTGACTGTGCCCCTCCCCCCATTTTAGCATCTCTAAAATCCCTTGCATTTGTATGCTCTCTTTCAAACCAGCAGAACTAACTTCTCTTTCATTCCACACATTGTGTTCTTAAAGGATTACAACTTCCCAGCTGTTCAAGAAATCTCTCAATAGGCTCCTTCTTTCTCTTTGCTCACTTGCCTATCCATGTAGTACCTGATGTTATTCACTCATTAACTAATTTATTGACTATTCTTTTATTATTATTTAGGAAACTATTCTTTATTAGTTAATTGCTACTATTTTATCTATATATATATATTGGAACATTCTGCAATTTTTGATTTACTTTACTAAAATAGATTGGCTTATGCTAGTTTGAATGAACATCTGAAAGCAAAAGAGTGTTATCAAAAAGCTTCTGAATTAGATCCAAGTAATGAAAGCTATAAGAATAATTTAAGGGTTGCCGAAGAGAAAGTACAAGAAGCTAATCTTGGTAATATGGTAAGTCATAATGTTTGCATTCATTAACTGTTTAGCTAATTTTACTAATGTTTTTATCATCACAATGACAGATTTTAATCACTCCACCAAGAGTCACTATGCAACATCATCAAGGATCACAGAGTGACTCATGCCAAATATTGTATAGAGTTAGTGTCCACACATTTTTACAAGATTTGTTAGAGCTAAGTTTTTACCTGCCGTAACTTTCACATTTCTAGGCCAAATACAATTGATTCATCTGTAAAAAATAATCATAATTTATAATTATGAATCTTTTTACAATTGTTTCTCTATTCTGTCATTAGTTTTGGTTTCATAACACATATATCGGCTAGCGATGTACCTGTTATTGATATTATTCTTATTGTCAAAATGAAATGTAAAGCATTTGAAATTTTGATGTACTTAATAGATTCTGATAATTATGTTACTTTCAATCCTTGTTATTGTAATTTAAAATTATAAAGTGTTTGTGTCTTGTAAAGACATTCTCATTATGCTAACGGAGACAACATGTCAGCCATATGTAACTTCTTGCTTGCCACATATATGGAGTGCATGTGCTCGCCGAGGAGTTTGATGCGTGATTGACAGCTGACAGATAGAGCGTTCGGTATCAAAGTAATGAGGAAAAACAAAAGAGAGATCTAATGGAAGTTTAAGAACACAGATCGGAGAAATTTTGTTCTTATGAAGTTTATATATGTGACTTATATATGTCACATAAGTGACATATTTATATATGTCACTTATGTGACTTCCGACTGTCACATAAGTTTCATGTGACAGTCGGAAGAATATTAATAGAAGATTCCGAAAAGGAATTGTAGAACTGTGAGTCTTTAAACTGGAGGAGTTGAGACTGTCAATAAGTATTTAGTAAATAAAAGAAGATATTGCAATCAATGTTCTAATTGAATGTTTGAGGAAAAAACACCGATTGGAAAGGAAAGTTTCATCTGTCTTAAGGATGCTGTATTTCTATTGGAAAAGGTGACAGAATTAGCTCAACTTAGATATGTTGTTTATAAAGTAGTAGAAGAAACTTTTTACCTCTAGTACAAAAATTAGTAAATTGTGCATCAAATTGAACTGCAAGAGGTAAGAATATTTATACGTCAATGAGACAGGAGAAATAATATTGTGTACTATATAAGGGGGGAAAAAGGATCCTACGGAAAAGAAGAAGAAAATGTTTATATTTTCGGAAAAGGCCCTAACAAAGAAACTGACTATGAACATTTTTGTTATTGTGAAAACAAAATGTTTAGTCTGGTAGACATGATTAAGTATATGTTACACAATCCAGTAATAGAATGAGTCAGAGAATGGATGACTTTAATATTTTTGGATAAGAAAATCTCTAAAGTGTAGATTTATTTTAGAAGGCCTTGATCCAGTATTTTGTAGTTACATATCATTTTATTTAAATGTATATATTGTTTTAGTTTTATTAAATGTGTATACTTTTTTTTTGTATTCGGTCTTGAGTCAGTGATTTTCCAGATTCTTAAAGAAACAGTTAAAAGTCATTGCATCAAACAGAATTGAACCCTTGTGTAATAATAAGTACTCGGAGTATAAAAACCAATCTTTATAGAGACAATCTCCAATCTCTTACATATTCCTTAAACTTATCCATCAAAGATATTCAGCACAGCTCAACTTTCAAATTTATAGTATCAAATTGAATTAATGAGTAGGACAATTTGAAATCTCATTTCTAACTGTGAGCCAAGTAATCTGAAAGTAGGAGGATAATAGTTGCAATTTTGAAGTAGTTATTTGACTGGCATTGTTTTCTATTACAAGTATTTTTATTCCTTCTGTTGCTGTTATAGTATTGCTTGAATTTCAGAAGGGCATTTATATGCTCAAGTATGTAGTGTTACCAATGGAGATGCTTCTAAATTTGCACCAGTTGCCCTGCTTTCTCAGCTTTATATGACTCTCACCCACAAAATGTTTAAAACCATAGTATGTTAGTAGCACAAATAGGATAATAATTATTTATTATTCCTTTTTTCTAGTTTTTATTTAGTTTTCTTTTTATATAAATCAGAAATCCTGCTCTAGAGACCAAACATGGAATTTTTCAAGCCACTTCATGCCACCAATAAGCTGAGTGGTGATCTCACATCACAAGTGATGAAATTTATCAACACTTAAAGACAACATGAGCATTCATGTCTATGGTGGGATTGGATTCGAACCTGCAGCCTATTGGTTGGAGAGTGGGTAGATAAATCACTCAGCCAACCAAGCCAATAATCTTGTATTTTTAAATATATATTTTTTTTTATGAGCTATCTTAAGAACCTCCATAGCTCAGTCAGTATAGGCAAAGACCTGGTTTCAATTCCCATCCGTGAAGTGAGGAACCTTTATCTGGTCTCTTTCAAGTAAAGGTGAGTTAGCCAGTCTCATACAGAGGTGGAGGGTTTTTTCTCTCCCAGAAACTCATGTTTTTCATTCCTCAGAACAGGCAAACTGGTCCCATGAGCATACATTTCTACAGACAAAAATACTTCCCCCCCCATGTCAGGCTCTGCATCAAGTTGGTTGGGATTGCATGTCATGTAAGAAGACTGACTCTAAAATAGATGGGTTAAGGCACAAGAGGAAGAGGAAAGATTTTTTTTTATGAGTAGTAGTTTTTTTAAATTTTTTTTAAAGATGATATAGTAATAAACAGTTAAGGAATAATTGGATGCAATTGGTTGGTTATGTGCAGTGTTTCTCTTTCTTTTATAATTTCATTTAGAAATCGAAAATGTTCTAAAGGACACTTACATTAGATGAGATATGTGTCTTCAGAGGAGGAGGAGACTCAATACAGACAGCCTTTCATTTTAGTTTGGTTGGGTTGAAATTCTCAGAGGACTTTAAGCAACATCAGATGCTATATTTTGAACTGGAAGTTAGACTTTATTACTTGTCTATAGATGAAGGGTACCCTTACAAATCTTCAAGCCCTTAGTAGTAGTCCATTTCTACTGAGAATTTTGGATACCTTAAGAAACTTTTAAGAAATACGGGCAGCCCTCGGTTTACGCCTCACTTCCGTTCCTGAAAAAACAGACGTAAAACGAACCCAATTTTAATTGGAGGTACAAAGTTATGTTCAACGCAGTCAAAAAATATGCGCATGAAGTATGTGTAACATTATTATATTTAAAGCTTAGATAATACAAACATATATATTGTTAAAATAAAATTATTAATAACAAAAACAAAACAAAATTATATACAAAAAAATATGAAACTTCAAAAATATATTACATAGAACTATGTTGAAGTTCTGGTTTCAGATCACCTGCTTTTTTTTTGATAAAAGTATCCAGTGTTAACTGCCTAGATTTTCTTTTTCTTTAAGGAGTTCAGTGTAAGGTCGAATAGATGCGATTACACTCTTTTTTACATTTGCACTCCATTCCCAATCGTGGTCCATTTTGCAGAGTTCATCAGTCAGTCTCTATGCTTGCAAGGATATGCTGTAAATCAGCCGTTTTTATATCTCTCAGAGGAGCTTCTTCGTTTTCTTTCTCCTCCTTTGGATGTTGACTTAATTGTTCGGCTAATTCTTTTTCAAGTCTTCATTGGAAAGCGGTTTATCATGGCTCTCTAAGACTTCTGTCACATCTTCAGCTGTAATATCATCCAATCCCACCTCTTGTGCAAGCTTGGTAACGTCCTCAATAACATTCTCCTTTTGCTCTAATTCCTTGAAGGCGTGCATAAACGCTGGAAGAAGTTTTCGGCATGCTCCTTTTAAACACTTCGTTCCAAGCTGCCTTGATGTTTTTAATGCCCTTCAAAATATCGAATGATCGCCAGTAGTCTTTAATAGTTTTTCCTGAAGTGTCCAAGACTCTTACCATTTCCATAAATGTAATACGGAGGTAATAGGCTTTGAAGATTGATATAATCCCCTGATCCATCAGTTGCAAAAGTGATATTGTGTTTGGGGCATGTAAACAACCTTGACATCCAATGTTCTTACTTCAGCAAGGTTTTGAGGATGTCCAGGGGCATTGTTCAAGAGAAGCAATGCCTTGGCTGGCAAATCATTTTCTTTACAGAAGCGAAGCATGGTAGGACAAAAATAATTTGTGTGCCAATCTATAAAAACGTCTTGTTTAACTCATGCTTTCTTGTTCCATTTCCAATAGACTGGCAGCATGGCTTGTACACCCTTGAAGCCGGGTGGTGTCTATTAACAGTACACCAACATTGGTTTAAGCTTCAAAGTTCCGGAGACATTCACACCTAACAAAAACGCAAGTCTATCTTTTGCAGCTTTAAAACCTAGAACAGAATGTTCTTCACAGGAAATGAAGGTGCATGATGGCAATTTTTTTCCAGTACAGGCCAGTTTCATCAACATTAAAAATGAAATCAGGAGGATAACTTCCTTGTTCTACACAGTCTTGAAATTCTTTAGGAAAAGCAGCTGCTGCCGCAACATCTGCACTTGCCACCTCACCACATAATTTTACACTATGGCACTTACTTCGAGACTTAAATCTCATGAACCAACCTTTGCTTCCTAAAAATGTTTCTTCGCCTCTATCTGTCTTTTTAAGATCCTCAAAAGTTGTTTTTGCTTTCTCAGTTATAACAGCCTGCATCAGAAGAACGTTTTTCTGATTCAAGTCATCCACTCATAATGATAATAATTTTTCCATTTTTTCCCTACTATAACTTACATGTTTTGCATTTAGTACTGCCGTAGATTGTTGCACAAACTGTTTTATTCTATCTGCATTTTTCATAATTGTAGTAACGGTTGATGGAGGCAAGTTCATACTCCTACAGACATTAGCACATGTCTGCCCATCTTCCATTCTTCGAATCACCTCCACTTTTCAAGTGTGATTGATTTCCACACCTTCTTAACACCAAGTTCTGCTCCCTTTTCTGCACTTTTTTTATCAGACATGGTGTGTAATTACGTACTTTATCAATTTAAATACGTATGTATCTAAAAAAAATTAAAATGTATGCATTCAAATTTAATGGTATAGAGGTGGCAACATTTTTGCTCCTCTGAAAACTAGTGTATTATCCTGCAAAATTTGCAACATGGCCAGAAGAACACCTGCAATTAACATAGATAATGTGCTAGCCTCATAGTCTTTTTTTTTTTTTTTTTGTTTAACCATCATTCCAAATAACATCACACAAATGGAAATCAACTGAATGATGCAATGTACAGAGTTGTTGTCTGTTGATGAAAGTTCTCTCTCTCCCCCACCCACCCAACAGAATTTTCTGGCATTTTAGTCATACTGAAATTTTCTAGATAGTAGCATAAGAAAGTTATATTTTAAATTGGACCAAACCATGCAACTTTTAGAGATGTTTTTGAATAAGAAATGCTCTTTCCCAATTATGTTTAGTTCAATTGGCCTGAATTTCTGAACAGACATAAGCAATGTGAGAAACCAAAAAGCCACTGTCTTGTAATAGTATAGTCTCATTCACTGCTAACATTAAATAAAAATTATCAATGTATAACATTGATAATTTTTATAGTAAGACAATTCTTGTAGTAAGAGTCAGTGAATCTATAATATAAGAGTCAATTGCATGATTCTAGACTAACAAAAAAAAAAAAAGAAAATTAGCAAATGTGCATTTTTTTTCCTAGAGCAGAAGTTCTCTGGCTCACATCACAGAATATTGCACTAAACTTGGAATAGTCATTATTTACGTGGATGATCCGAAAAGTTCTCGGCCTAACAATGAAAAAACGAATTTATAATTTCAAAATTATTTTTATTTTTCAACATAATCTCCCTTAAGACTAATACATTTATTCCAGTGATGCTCCAGTACAATTATCCTGTCCCTGTATTGGTTCTCAGTAAGATCTGCAAAATACTCCTCTGCAGCTGC
This sequence comes from Typopeltis vanoorti, assembly GCF_054136105.1. Taxonomy (NCBI): domain Eukaryota; kingdom Metazoa; phylum Arthropoda; class Arachnida; order Uropygi; family Thelyphonidae; genus Typopeltis; species Typopeltis vanoorti. Next base: position 81,698,172 of record NC_143568.1, read on the forward strand.
AATCACCTCTTGATTCGAAGAAAAATGCTGACCAGCGAGGAAGATTTTTAGTTTTAGGAAGAGATAGAAATCAGAGGGAACCAAATCTGGGGAATAGGATGGATGTTCCAATAATTCATAGTGCAGATCCCTTCATTTTCCCATTGCCAAAACACCTTTGTAGGCAGGTGCATTGTCCTCATGAAAGATGATTTTTTGTTCTGTAAAACAGGTCTTTTCTCTCGAATTTTTTCATCCAGTCTAGTTAAAAGATCGGGATAATATTACCTGGTTATTGTTTTACCCTTTTCGAGATAATTAATAAACAAAATGCCTTTAGCATCCCAAAACACTGATGCTGTGACCTTTCCTGCTGATAGAACTGATCTTGCCTTCTTTAGTGCTGAATAATTGGCTTCTGTCCACTGTTTTGACTGCTGTTTGGATTCTGGTGTGTAATGGTGAATCCAAGTCTCATCCATATCAATAAATCAGCTCACAAAATCAGTTTTATTCTTGTTAAAATGCTCCAAGCACTGTTTAGAGATTTTCATGCGAGTGTGTTTTTGATCAGCATGGCACCAATCTTGCGCAATGCTTTTTTCATTTGCAATTCTGCATGCAAAATATATCCTACATGTTCTTTTGAAATGCCTCTATAGTCTCAACAATTTCACTCACTTGATCAATGATTTCTGGTGTTGTTACACTTTTTGGATATCCTTCGCATGGATCATCTTCAAGGCTGTACGGCCACATTTAAACTTGGCAGTCCATTTCTTAATTGCCGAAAACGAAGGAGAAGAGTGCCCATAAACTTTTATGAACTTTGAATAAATTTCTTTTGGAGTTAAACCTTCTTTTAGAAAGAATTGTATAACCTCACGATACTCAATTTTATCCATTTCAAATGATACAGACAACATTTTTGCTTCCGAAAGCTGTATAAAAAAAAATACTTGATAGAATAACTTGCAATTTTACATGGATACTTATGACAAATGTACCAACTTAGAAAAAAAAAAACTTGCCAAATAGTGTTGCCATTTATGGATGAGGCTGAGAACTTTTCACACCACCCACATACAATGTTAAATCCATTGAATATTTTAAAACAATCAAGTTGTTCTACTAGACACCACCATCATTCAGCAAAAATCAAACATATTTGTAACACACTAATTTTTTATCATGCCTATGATCTCATGTGCATTTCAGCACTGTGAGTGAATAAAGAAATAGATGAGGAACCCCTGTTTCATAGATCTCTCTCAGCACTGTGTTGTGTTGTATGACTGATGCCACCCAAATTTGAAATATACCTTTTACATTACATGAACATACACTCCTGAAAATAAAACAATAGTCAGCCAAAATGTAAGAAAGAGAAAATGAATGCCTGTTGCAGGTTGAGATATAGGCTATTGTATAATTAATTGACTGGCTTATGTTTATCTAAAAAAGTGATAACTCCTAAATAATCTTGCATGTAAAAATAAAAAAATAATGTAAGTACTAAGATAGTAAGCGATTGGTTGTGATTTAGAAGCATCTACTTAACAGGCATTGTGCTAACTCAATCAAGTTAGAGAAATTAAAAACCTGCTGAAATTGCACCATTTCTGTAAGACAAGTGTGTAGGCTCTCTCTGCAGTTAATCATCATCAAATTCCTGACATGTACCCTCAAGGAGTGTACAGAATATGATAATACTGCAGGAAAAATTTAAATCATCGCTAACTTCCTATCTACAATTTTTTTTCAAATCAATCTGTTACCTGTCAAGAAAGCAGATCATACTTCAAGAGTCTTCAACTTTTCAGATAATGTGGGCTGCGTTAAAAATTTCAATGAAGCTTGCAGGCCACCAAGCTATACTGCAGTATTTAGAATTGTAAGATGCTTTCCAGATTCACAAGGAACTCTGTGCATGTGATACTTTACATAAAATCCTATAAAAATAAATATTAAATAGACATGCTTCTTCAGCCATCTACCAGTGCCAAGCAGTACTTATGTACTAGTACTAATGTCGCAGTTAGATGCCTGAAGCAGTAGTTCATTTGAGTGCGCTGTCTAGTGCCTTCCAGATACATTTCGAAGGTTCTCAATACTTATTTATTTTCATATAAATACAAGAGGATCTCATCCACAGTCATCAGTCGTGAACAGTGTGATATTCGTGTATAAGCGCACGCAGGTTTGTCGTGTCAGCCATAGCCTATTGTGGTTTTATATTGCCAGACTTTTTTCATTAGTGTGAGACATATTCAGTGGATCATAACCGTTACACGGCCATTTTGGATCATTTTATGGGTTCGCCTTCCATCACTATGGCGAGTAGAAAGCGCAAATCAAGTGATTCTTGTCAGGTTTTTAATGAAAAGTGGACCAGTTTGTACTTTTTTGTGCCGATCTACGATAAGCCAGTGTGTTTAATTAGTCTTGAGTCAGTGTCAGTATCAAAAGAATACAATATAAAATGACACTATGAGAGAAAGCATGCATCCAATTTCGATCACCTTGAATGGCAGCTTCGTGTGGACAAAGTGAACTGTCTACAAATTGATTTAAAATGCCAGCAGGGTACGTTTAAAAGGCAGAGGGAAGAGAGCGAAGCGTGCATCAAAGTAAGTTATGTAATAGCTGAAAAAATTGCTGAAAAATCAAAAGCCTTCTTGGACGGCGAGTTTATGAAAGAGTGTCTCATCGTTGCTGGGGAAATTATGTGCCCAAATAATAAGGAAGTGTTTAAAAAGCCAAGTTTGTCTGGGTTAACTGTAGCACGATGTGTCGAAGAACTTGCCAATGATATTATTATTATTATTACATAACACCTCCAAAGATGGAGGTGTTATGTAATAATAGGAGTCCAAAGACTCATCAAGGGAGGGCACCTACTCTACAACTCTCCGTCTCCACCAACCGCACCTTCATTATCTACACTGCTATCTACTGCCAACCACAACTACTAGTATTTTTACAGACAATCACAAACATCTATACCCACGGCAGGATTCGAACCTGCAGTCTTTTGGCTGGTTCTTAATATGTGATTTTGTTAAGAACCAGCGTAAATCAAGTGACAATCTTGATTTACGCTGGTTAACTCATTTTAGTTTTGCTACCGAAAGAGGATCGATTTAAACTATAATATGAGATGATTATATGATTTTCAGTAAAGATCCTATCAGATTACATTAAAATTCATACAACAGAGGAACTGTTAATATACTTATGGACAAAGGGAATCTAATAGATCCTTAAGAATTTTGGGAAATGTGCATATAAGAAGTGAAATATACAATGTCTTTTTCACTAAATTCATACAAGTTGTACTGTTATTGCAGTGATAACAATTTTCTATTATTATGATGACCTATTTAATAACACTTTTGTGTGACATTATTCATTGGTAAAATAGATTTTTGGCTCTGACAAAAAGATTTTGCTAACTACTCGGCCAACCAGGCTGTCTAAAATATTATTATTATTATTATGTGACACATCCAGGGAGTCCAAAGACTCTTCGAGGGAGGGCATCTACTCTACAACTCTTTGTCTCCACCACAACTACCATCATCATCTATACCATCTACCATCCACCACCATCACTAGTATTTTCACAGACAATCACAAACATCCATGCCCACAGCAGGATCAAACCCACAGCCTTCTGGCTGGAGAGCAGATATGCTAATCACTCAGCCAACCAGGCCGGCTAATATTGGAGGAACTTTAAAAAAAACGTCGTCCAAATTTATGCCATATTCACTTGCTTTAGATGAGAGCACAGGTGTGAAGGATACAGCACAACTGGCTATCTTTGTCCGTGGCATTGATTAGGAAAAGCATTGCCAAGTTTCCCATTGACATTGTAAAAAATGAATGTGTTCTTCATTAAATTATCTTTTTTCAAGTATTGATTGTATTTAGTTATCACGAACCCGAATCCTATGCTCTTAAAGCTGAGTTTGTTTATTTTTATAGGATTTTATGTAAAAATATCAAATGCTCAGCATTCCTTGTGAATCTGGAAAGCATCTTACAATTCTAAACACTTCAGTATATCTTAGTGGCCTGTGGGCTTCAGTGAAATTTTTAATGCTGCCTGCACTGTCTGAAAGGTTGAAGACCCCGATCTAGAATTTGTGCCTCTGTCCAGGCCCTCGGAACTATGCGGTGCAGCCACTGTAAGACTTTTATACCTCCATACTTGAGCATTCCGGTTGAAAATATCACTTACACCAGCTGCCTTTTCACATTCCAGGTTTTTGATTGCTTTTTCTACTTCAAGTATGGATATGTGCTGTCATCACTGCTAGTTTCATTTAGCAATTTTTCAAATTAATTACTCCATACATCGAGTATATCTTTTTCTCCAGTTTTCATGTCACCTTTATCATCTCTAATTCCTTTTACAGGCACTCTTTCCTCCATTTCTGAGCTTTTTCAATAACCTCCAGAATATCTTGTCACCTTGTTGATATTTGATATTTATTGTCTATGTTCTTACCAATGTCTTCCCATAAATATAAGGAAAGGCCAGATAAACACAAATGCCAGAAGCATCAGGAACAAAAGAATTGAGTTCATTCTCGTGTGCGAGAGATATACAAGATAAATGCATATTGAAATTGCAGTCATGCTATGTTCTGTGTTCTTACTAATATCTTCTCATGACTTTTGTTTAGCTAGTTTTACACAGTGTTTAACTTTCTTACATTATTCACCGGGAACTTTCAATATGCTTTCTTCTTTTCCTTCATTTCCTCTTCAACTACCTGTGTCCACCATGGAGTTTTAATTTCTCTACCCTTGCAGACAACCTCACCACATGCTTCTCTGGCTGAATCAATGTTTTCTTCAGGGTTTGCCACTGAATCAACAAGGTTTGGCTAATTTTCTCAAACTCTTTCATTTTTTCTTCAATCGTGTTTGTGTTCAATCATCTCACATCTGAGAGCTGCTCAACTTTTATTCGCTTTAAAACTTTCTTACATGTTATTCTTTTCAACGTGCAATTCAATTTTATGCTGCTCAAGACTCGATAGTGATCACTTCCGATTTAAAATCCTCTATACACCCTAATCTCTGTACCAATGAGAAAACATCACTATGTACAATGACATAGTCAATAAGACTTTTCTTATTCCTTACCTCTTCTCTCCATGTGAATTTCTGCACATTTTTATGTTCGAACATGGTGTTAGTAATAACCAGTCCATGTCCTGACCAGAAATCCAACAAGTATTTGCCATTATTATTAGCTTTGCTTTTTTCTCCAGATTTTCCTAAAATATTTTTGTATGTCTGACAAACATTTCCTACTCTGCTATCCTTGCAGACAGATCTCCAACAAGGAGCAACTTTTCCTTTTTCACTGTGTCAGTTGCTTTCTCTAAAACTTCAAAAAATTCCCCCACTTCTACCTTAGTAGAACTTTCTTTGAGACCATAGATGCAAATAAGTCTCATTGTACAGTTCCCCATTCTGATATTTGTCCACATCATGCTACTTGATATTGCTTGCCATTTAAATTTTCCACTGTTAAAACAGTGCATTTTCTTTTGCCCAACATTTAAAAGGTTGAAAATGCTAGATAAATTTGGTTACACAAAAGGAGCACGTGAACATGCTTTCATAATGTTTAACAACAAAAGAGACTAGATTATATTCATGATATACTTGACTGTGCACTCTGGTGGCAGAATGGGAAACTGCAACAGTGATGACAAATAAGTTCTGCTGGAAGAATAATGCAATATTGTTAATTATTATGCAATGTTATTTCAGTTACACAGTAATGGCTTGTTATTTTATAAATCACCTGTGTAGAGAATTTTTTAATTTGTATGATTCTACAGAGAACTAATGTTATTTCGAGCTCACAAATCAATGCCTGGATAATTGGCATGTTACTGTATTTATATTCAGTTTGTTTCCCGATGACAAAAAAAAATTTTTTTTTAAAATTATACTTGTCAAAAAAATTATATTCTTGTTTAATTCTTTATCCAAGTGTAGTCAAACAAAACTCGTGTGCAAAATATCTTCACTAGGCTATTTGTATATAGAGGATGTTGACTTCACATCAGTTGAGTTTGTAGCCCACAAAGCACACTTCCTTTCAAAGTGCATATTGCTCAGCATTAAGTTGAGGATCACTACCCAGAGTAGTTTGACCTTTATTGAAGTCTTGTTAGTGGGAGCTAAACCCAAGAAGATACCAATGTTGAATTAACGCAGAAGTCATATGTTATCATATACAAGTAGTAAAAGGTGGATCACCTTATTATTAAAATATGTTGGATCAGAAATAGTTGAAGAAAGTTTTTTTTCATTTGGTTACAAAGTAAACTATACTTGCCAAGGATTATATTCTTGTTTAATCTTTTACCCAAGTGTAAGAAAACAAAGTTTGTATACATGTGAAGTACTTCACCAGTAAGCTACTTGTATAGCCAGGTCATAAAGATATTTCACATGCAAGCTTTGTTTGCTTACAACTGGGTAAAGGATTAAACAAGAATATAATTTCTTCACAAGTATACCTAATTTACTTTGTAACCAAATGAAAAAACTTTCAACACCATCAACAAAAAGTTATTAACCAGGAGAGTTATAGAAGCAGCTAAAAATTGTGTATAGGTATATGTACTTGTGTGTAGTTAATTTAACACACACATCAGTTGCTTCTTTGGACAGTGTTAAGCTTATTAATAGCGCATTATTTTAGTCCTGAGTATGCATGCATATTTGCTGATATCTATTATTATGGGGGGGGGGGTCCTGGAAAGTTCTGATAAACACCCAGAACAAAAATGATATCCTGCCAATCACAATCATCCCGTCGTGGGTATGGATGTTTGTGATTGTCTGTGAAAATACTAGTGGTGGCGGTGGGCAGTGGAGGGTGTTGGTGTAGATGATGATGGTAATTACGAACACTGTAGTTGGTAGATTGAGTAGTGGAGATGAAGATTTGTAGAGTAGGTGCCCTCCCTTTGATGAGTCTTTGGACTCCCTGGAGGTGTCATAATAATAATAATATTAAAGCAACTGATATAACCATAAAAAAGAATGTACGAGGATATAAGAACATAAGTTACTTCCTAATTCGCTACTAGTATGTTCTTTCTTGTGGTTATATTCAGTTGCTTTATTATCATTTTTGTTCTAGATGTTTGTCAGAACTTTCCTGACCCCCCTCTCGTACTTTTGAATGTTTACTTTCTTGTTATTATTCTACCTACTCTATACTGATGATGATGATGCACAAGATGGTAAATATGTTAATTTAATTTTTTATTCAACTAATTTCCATTCTCATTGCAGTGGTATGCTTTATTAATGAACTGTCTAAATTGGCCTATTATAGCCAGGTAATTTGGTTTTAATAAGTTGACTCTGATTTGATTTACAGCTAACCAACCAGATAAGTGCTAATTCATGTATTAATTTAAATCACATTTTCTTCTTGATATTTGTCAGTTTTGTGTATATGTGCAGGCTGGTATGTCTATGGTATTTGAATTTAGGTAAGTGATGTATCATTAAATCATTCCACCATGCAGATCTTTCTGGATATCGTTTTCTTTAAACAACAAAAGTAAGTGTGCATTTTAGAGATGTCAAAATTTAAATTGCCTTTGGTCATATAAAGACACCATTTTAACTATGTAATGATTTGGTGTTGCCAGAAATTTACTTCAGAAATAAGACAAGCAAAAAAATTTTCCCAGAACTTCACATACTAATACCCTTATAAAACGAAGATTTTTTTTTATCATGGGTAAAATGTTGCATCTTATTAAATGGTTTATTTATTATTTTTTTTTAAATGTGTTGTGTAGTTTTTATTTTCTGTGCTTGAAGAACATGGAAACGTAACTGTGTGTTAAGGTAGAAAATGTAAACTCATCTTAAAATGTTATACTGTAGCAAATGTTTCATGTCTTTTTCCAGATGTTATATATATTGCTCTTGCATATATAATGGTTAATGCTTTATCGAAACTTAGAATATAATTGAATCTCAAGTGCAACTTAATTTGCACTTGATCAACAATAGTGCATTGCAACTTGCATAGCAGAAGTTTTATGACATTTTCTTTCATAAAAAGGAGAATTTTTGTTCCCTGTGTGATGATGCTTGTTGTTTGGAAATTAGGCTGAAGTAACTAAGGCTGTAAGACTATGATATCCATAGCCTTATATCCATATGATATCCATAAATTGCTTGTGTTCTTCTGGCCTGTGAGTTGGCTTTTTTGTTGAATGAAAAACCCAACTTTCCTAGAGACAAAAACCCTGTCACCTCTGTATTAGACCTGTTATCAGTGTTTCACTGCTGATAATAGAAAATTTAGTATTATTATAGTTTCAGTATGCCTAAACAGTTTTATTACTGATAAAGATTTTTACAAACTGAAAATAATTTTGATAAATCACATCTCTCTTTACATAATAGCATATCATTGCTTATTTTGTTATTTTGAATACGTTTTATTAAAACTTATAGTCTGTTAATAGGATATAATCCATCGAAAATGGTTGGATTTTATTTTTATCTAAACTCTTATAATTGCTTATGTGAATGCTAATTACTCTATTTGTTGATATTGTTTGGAAGTGTGGGAGGAGTTCTAATCTAAGGAAAGAAGTTCTCTGTTTTCTTAGACTGAAGTTGAATTTATAAATGAAAGATTTTCTTACGGGGTGTTAATGGTCAAAGCTGTATAACTGAGAGGAAACCTCCACATAGCCTTTAAAGGAATGCGGAGAACCGACCAGGGCTTCTGACCTAATGTCCAATCCTTACCTTCTCGTGGTGCAACCTGTTGGGTATCTACCTGGATACTGAACGAATGAGGATGGGCTGGCAATTTGGGATTTAGCCGACCAAATTGTATTCTTATTGGCTTAAACCAATATAGAAAATGATGGTACAACATGACAAAATTTCATGCTGGCTGGGGCGTCGCAAGGTTAAACAAGGCCCTCGTTGTTTTCGCCTGGGAACCAGGGCGAACAGCGAAAAGTCAGCTACCGGAACAAATCTGAAAGCACACCCCAACTCAACATCACCAGAGTTTAAGATCGGCATTATCAACATAAGAAGCCTGAATGGCAAAGAAATGGAGCTAGTGGAGGAATTAGATAAGTACCCGATCAACATAATAGCGGTGACTGAAACAAAAAAGACAAAAACTGGTGAGATCTTTCTGAGCAATAAATACAAAATGTTATACTCAAGAAATCACAATCAAGGAAAAGAAGGAGTAGCCATAGTATTCAACACAAAATACGAGGCTAATCTTCTTGAATGGCGGGCAGTCTCAAGTAGAGTGATGTGGGCAAATATCAGAATGGGGAATAGGACAATGAGACTTATTTGTGCCTATGGTCCCACAGAAGGTTCTACTAAGGTAGAAGTGGAGGAATTTTTTGATGCTTTAGAGAAAGCGACTGACACAATGAAAAAGGAAAAGTTGGTCCTTGTTAGGAATCTAAAGAGCAGAGTAGGAAATGATTGTCAGACATACAAAAATATTTTGGGAATTGGAGAAAAGAGCAAAGCTAATAATAATGGCAAATACCTGTTGGATTTTTGCACAGGACATGGACTTGTTATTATTAACACCATGTTCCAACATAAAAATGTGCGCAAATTCACATGGAGACGAGGCAAGATATAAGAAACGTCTCATTGACTATGTTATTGTTGATAGTGATGTTTTCTCCCTAGTGCAGGATACCAGAGTGTACAGAGGATTTGAAATTGGAAGCGATCACTATTTAGTCTTGAGCAGGATAAAATTGAATTTCATATTGAAAAGAATAACATGCAAGAAAGTTTTAAAGCGAATTAAAGTTGAGCAGCTCTCAGATGTGAACTGTAGACCAAAATACACAAAGATTATTGAAGAAAAAATGAAAGAGTTTGAGAACAAGAACCAAACCTTGGAGATTCAATGGCAAACCTTGAAGAAAACCCTCATTAATTCAGCCAGAGAGGCATGTGGTGAGGTTGTCTGCAGTGTTGCAGAATGTAGTGGATGTGCAAATTCAGGGAAACTAGATTTGTTAAGGAGGGGGGGGGGAGTAGATATACAGTCCTTATGGAGGCAGTTGAATGTAAGAATGAATATAATATGCCAGAGCAAATAAGGACAGCAAATCTGAGTGGGATAGTTAATATAAGGCATCAAGGTAGGGTTGGGGCTAATGGGGATCTTAAATTCATGTACACTAATACTAGGAGTATTAGGAACAAGAAGGAAGAGTTTTTGGCCATGGTTGGCACTTCCAGACCACAGGTTATAGGTATTAGTGAAACATGGCTGACTGTAGATGATATAACTAGTGGGATTGAATGTGATGGGTATAGTGTGTTCAGGAATGACAGAGAGAATAAAATGGGGGGAGGAGTATTGTTGATGATAGCTGATGAGCTCCAGCCAAGGAGAATAGAAGTTGAATTGCAGGATAGAGAAAAGAGCACATTTGAAGCCATTTGGTGTGAGATTGTGGCTAGCAGAACTAAATATACAATTGGGTGCTGCTATAGACCAGGTGATGGAAAAGATGGTGGTGACAGTATGCACAAGCAAATAGAAGAAATGGGTGGAAGGAGGGTGATTATTATGGGAGATTTCAACAATGGTCGCATTGATTGGAGTGAGGAGAGGACACACGGGAGGAAGGAACTGGATTTTATGCGGTTATTAAGGGATAACTATCTGCGACAGCATGTAATGGAAAATACTAGGGGTCAGAGAGTGCTTGACCTAGTAATTACATCTGAGGATTTGGCTGTAACAAATATGATCACATTGCCACCAATCGGTGAGAGTGATCATAGGGTCTTAACTTGGGAAGTGGCTAAAGGTGTAGAATTTTCAATTAAGACAGGGTACATGTGGAATTATCGGGCTGGAAAGTATGACAAGCTTAGGAGTTTGATTGGTTCAGTGCCATGGCATGTACAACTGCAAGGACTAGAAGTTGATAGTGCATGGGAGGTAGTTAAGAAGTGCTTGCATGAAGCAATGGCTGACTGTATACCTAGAGTCTGAATAATAAATCAAGTAGGGGTTAAATGGATGAATAACACCATTAAGCTTGAGCTGCAAAAAAAGAAACAACTATGGAGGGAATTTAAGGAGAAGGGTGACCGGCAGGCACATGAATGGTATAAAGCGCAGGCCAGAAAGGTGACGAGTGTGGTAAGAAAAACAAAAAAGGATTACGAAAGAACATTGGCCATGCAGGCTAAAGAGAATCCTAAACAGTTTTTTAGATATGTAGCAAGTAAAAGGAAAAATGTACATGGCAGATTGATTTTAAAGAATGCCGATGGTAGGGAGGTAACTGAATCAGTTGAGATAGTTGAGTTACTGAGTGAGCACTTTGCAAGAGTATATCATCCAGGTGGTGACATTGCAGAAACGAATAAACCAGTAGATTATACGGGAATTGTGGTTAATGAAGTGGAGGTGAGTAGTCTATTGCATAACCTCAATGTCAATACATCTGTGGGATTGGATGGTATACCAGCTCGTGTTGTACGAGAAGCAGCTAAAGAATTGTCAGTACCCTTGACCATTTTGTTTAATTTGAGTCTCGGGTCTGGGTTAGTCCCGAGCGGGTGGAAAGAGGGGAAAATAGTTCCACTGCATAAAGGTGGTTCCAAGACTGCTGTTGTAAATTACCAACCGATTAGCATATCAGGAATCATTGTCAAGGTCTTAGAGAAATTAGTCAAGAAAAGAATACAGGATTGGATAGATGAAAATGGGATATTGTATGGGGGACAACATGGTTTTGTGAAGGGTAGATCATGCCTCAGTAACTTGCTCACGTTTTATAACACAGTGACGGCTGAACTGGATAGGGGTAATGAGTTTACAGTGATACTACTGGACCTTGCCAAGGCCTTTGATAGGATACCACATGGAACCCTAATCAGTAAACTGGAGCAGATGGGTATAGATATAGTGTTGGTGAGATGGATAGGCGGGTGGTTGAAGGAGAGATATCAAAGAGTGGTTTATTCAGGAGTGGAGTCTAAAAGACGTCTTGTGACTAGTGGAGTGCCACAGGGCTCTGTTCTTGGACCACTGCTTTTCAATTTGTTCATCAATGATATTGGAAAGGATTTGAGAGGAAGTGTTCACTTGTTTGCTGATGATGCAAAGTTGGGTAGAGCAATTGTGAGTGCACAGGATGTCAAAATTTTACAGGATGATTTGGATAGTTTGGAGGACTGGGCTAGGAAAAATGGATGTCAATTTAATGTGGCAAAGTGTAAGGTTATGCACTTTGGGGTGAAAAGAATAGCAGCAGTATATCGCATTGGTGGAATTATACTCCAGGAGATTGATGAGGCCAGGGATTTGGGAGTGTTGGTGGATAGGGAGTTGAAGTTTAGGGGGCACATTGCAAAAGTAACTAAAACAACTCACCAAATCACTTGGCTTCTGAAAAATACTTTAACATGCAGAGACGAACAAGTTGTTGTTCCTCTGTATCGAGCCATGATAAAACCCCATCTGGACTTCTGTGCCCAGTTATGGGCACCAGGGTTTCTTTGTGATGGGGAGGAGGTGTAGAGGGTCCAGAGACGAGTGACCAAGATGATAGCAGGTCTGTGGAATGAACCTTATGAGAATAGGTTGAAGATTTGTGATTTGCAGAAATTGGATGATAGGCGAAGGAGGGGTGATATGATTGAGACATTCAAGTTACTGAAGGGTTTTTAGAAGATTGATCCAGAAGATATTTTTGAAAATATGACTGGTGGTGGGAGGACTAGGGGCCATGCATGGAAGCTGGGCAAGAGCGTGGTTGACAAGGGTGTTAGAGCTAGGTTCTTTACTTGGAGAGTGGTAAATGAGTGGAATAAGCTTCCAGAGTGTTGTGGGTGCTACGACCGTGAATGAGTTCAAGGCAAGGTATGATAGATATTGTGTGAATGTTGAATAGTTGTTCTTGACATGATGTTAGGGCCTCCCTCGATGAGTCTGTCGACTCCTTGGAGTTTCCCGGAACAATAATAATAATAATAATGATAGAAAAATCAGAACTTCATGGTAGGCACAGGAAGTTAAAGAGGCAGTGAACGAAAACAAGAAAGCATATCAAAAGTTCCTGTCAAATAAGTCAGCTTGTGCTCTTAGAGAATACAGAGATAAATCTAACAAAGCTAAACACTGTGTAAAACTAGGTAAACAAAAGTCATGGGAGGACTTTGGCAAGAACATAGAAAATAAATATCAAGAATGTGGTAAGATATTCTGGAAGTTGTTGAAGAAGCTTAGAAATGGAGGAAAGAGTGCTGTAAAAGGAATTAGAGATGACAAAGGTGACATGAAAACTGGATAAAAGGATATCCTTGAAGTGTGGAGTAATTACTTTGAAAAACTGCTAAATGATACAAGCAGTGATGACAGCACAGTGGTAAAAAACACTGACCAGGCATGCAAGTAGGAATACATATCCATACTTGAAGTAGAAAAAGCCATCAAAGGCTTGAAATGTGGAAAGGCAGCAGGAATAGATGATATTCGACCAGAAATGCTGAAGTATGGTGGTATAAAAGTCTTACAGTGGCTGCACTGCATAGTTCAGAATGCCTGGACAGAGGGACAAATTCCTGATGATTGGAGTAGAGCTCTCATAGTACCCATATATAAAAAGGGAACTAAAACTGAATGTGAGAATTACAGAGGTATTTCCCTACTGAGTGTTCCGGGCAAGATTTATGCCAGTATACTTGAGAAACGGTTGAGAAGAATTGTAGAAGAAAAGCTTGATAAAGAACAAGCTGGATATTCAGGCCAAATAGAGGCTGTCAGCATCTGATCTTCACTTTATGACAATTAGTTGAGAAAGCATAGGAATATAACAAATCTCTGTATTTAAGTTTTGTCGATCTGGAAAAGGCATACAACAAGGTGCCAAGAGAGAAGGTATTCAATACACTACAGTTATATGGTGTCAATGTGGCATTATATCAAGCAATACTTAGTCTTTATTTGAGTTGTAAGTCAGCAGTTAGAATTGAAGGAAGTACAGGAAGATGGTTTAGTGTTAAATCTGGTGTGAGACAAGGATGTATATTATCCCCTCTGTTATTCATTGTCTATGTGGATCATATTATGTTGGAAAGTGGTATTAAACATGATATCAGAATTGAAGATGTTAATGTCAGCTCTTTGCTTTATGGAGACAATGTTATACTTCTAAATAAATCCGCTACAAGTTTGCAAGATTCCCTGACTAAATTGAATAACTGTTGTAATAGATATGGTATGAAAGTCAGCAATAAAAAGACATAGACAATGAAAATAGGTAGAATCGTTGAAAATGTCAACTGTGTTTTGAATGGGGAACCTGTGGAACAAGTAAAACATTTCAGCTACTTTGGCACAATTTTTTAGTGAAGATGGTAAATTAAATATGAAAATAGACAACAGAATCAACAAAGGTGGTATGGTAGGAAGTCAATTAAATAAATTCATATAGAATAAGAGAGAAATTAGTCTGAACACTAAATTAGCTGTATAGAAGACGGTGTGCAAACCAGTTTTAACTTATGGATCTGAGAGCTGGGTCAGAAGTAAAACACTTGACCAAAGACTAGAGACTGCAGATATGAGAGTCCTAAGAAAGATTAGAGGCGTGAACAGATGGCATCAATGGCAATATCATATTAAAAACGAGGATATTAGGAAAGAACTTGACATCGTCAGCATCCAGGAATGCGTTAGCTGAGCTAATCTCAGGTGGTATTCTCACTTAAACAGAATTGGTGGGGAAAGATTAGCAAAAATAGTGTTCTCTGCCAGGTTGGCTGGAAAACGACCTAGAGGAAGACCAAGATATAGGTGGATTGATATGGTACAAAGTGCCTTAGACAAAAAAAAAATATGATCTGGTAACGTTGAAGGCTTGACAAGTAACAGACTGATTTGGAGGAAAATTGTAGATAGGAAGTTAGTAATGATGTAAATTTTTCATGTAGTACTATCATATCCTGTACACCCCTTGAGAGTACATGTCAGGAATTTGATAATGATGATGATGGATTTTCTTACATGATTTTTATAGTAACTAATTACACACTTCAAGAAAACAATTCATAAAGAACCCAAATTAGTTTTTTTTTATATTTTTTCAACACTTAACACTGTTATAGACAACAACAGATGACCTTGTCTAAACTAATGGTGAACTGGTATTAGACTTCTGTGAACTATACTTATGATTACCTATATACTATACTGAATGTGTGTGTGTGTGTGTGCTGTTAAAGCATTATAGCTGTGCCAGATTTAAGTTTTGAAATTAATAGACAGTTGCATACTTAACTGACAATATTTATTATTTTCATATTCTATAAATTTACTTCACAGAAGCAAAAGAAACAATAATGTTTATCATATTTTGATTCTGGTGGAAATAATAGTGTAAGATTGTTTATACAGATTGCACCAATATATCTCAAGCCACAGAATACATCAGTACTCTCAAGTACTTAGTTTCAGAAACTGAAGTTGAGTGGCTAGTTATTTAATCATAGGTTATTCTTCTTCTTCTTTGGTGCATTAATCCGAAAATTGGTAAATATAGCAGCACATCACAACACTTAGGTTATTATGGACCTTTAATTCTTTAAATGTAAAGGATAGTGTGCTGCTGCAGTAGTTGTCACTACACAAAGATATTTATATAGCACTCACCAGTATCCTTTCCTTTAGTGTTACATGGTGATCAGCATTCATTTTTACACAAATTATGGACTCCACAACCATGTTATAAATAACATGGTTGTAGAGTCCATAATTTGTGTAAAATGAAAATGAAAAAAGGAGCACTCGCCAGTGTTTAGGTAAGTAGCATGATTCTTCCCTCTGAAAATTAGAGAAAATATTACAGAATTTGTATACTACAAAATAAAACTTGGAATCATAACAAAGCACATTTTTAAAATCTTAAAATTTTAAAAACGGAAAAAAAAACCCCGATGAATATGAATTAACTTTTGTGTAGCAATAATTTTATTGCTGGTACACAAAAGTTAATTAATCTTAGATTTCAAAAGTGCGATCATGTGATATTATTAACTGTATCAGTATCTCAAATTAACTGAAAATTCTGTACATTTTGTCCTTAAATAACTTAGTGCGTTCATGGGAAAGTTGGTAGGGGGACTTAGGGTAGTAGGCTGTAACTCCATTCTACTTTTTGGAAATTTTAGGGGGATGGGGGGGGGGTCTATAAAATCATGTTAGGTAATTACTGAAGAACCTCTCCTGGAAAGAAAGAAAAATGATTGTTTAGTGACTTGAATGGCAGAATTAATGTTGTCTGTATTGTTAATAGGAAAAGATTGGCTTATTGTGTAAAATGTAAAGACTGTGTTTGCATGTCTAAGAAATCTGTATGTTGAGAGGGGGTTAACAAAAATCCTCAAGTGTTTTCTCAGTTCTCTCTTTATGATTGCTTTGTTGTTCAGCTAAATGAAGCATTAAATTTCTATCTTTCAGTCACAATTTATTAGTTCATGCAATGTTTGTTGTAAATACAAACATTGAAGGGATTAATAAATTGCAGCTCCCAATTCATATTTCAAACACAGAATCCAACACTTACAAACAAAACATTTTATGGTATTTTGAAGTTCATCAATATTTTATGATGCTCATTAGAAAATGTTTAGCCTGGTAATTCATTTCTCTTTCTATGCCACCCTGAATATTCTGTACATTTAAAAATCATGCACATATTTCAACGGTAATAAAAAATAGAACAGGCTACAACATTCTATATTTTTATTACCCTTGAATTATGGAAAACAAACAGAGACATGGTGATTGTGAAAGTGCTAAAAGTAGGGGAAAAAATGGATTGATTTCACTAGAAACTAAATGGGAAATAATTAAGCAATCTGAAAATTTCAAGAATACATTAAAAAATTTAACATATTATGAAAAGAATAAATTGAATATATACTACAATAAATTGAATATATACTACTGAATATCTTAGAAAACTTTTCAATGAACTCATTATGTTCATAAGCTAGGGTTCACCTGTATTATAATAATCATAAAAATGTGCTACTGTAATAATTTTAATGCCTTCTTACCTTATTCCTTATCAGATTAGAGAACATTCTAAGTAACTTTTAAACTTTTATTGATACTTTGAAACTCCACTGACTTGTGATAGTAACTTAAATGTTTAAATTAACGAAATGTTGATTGTGTAGTTGAAAAAGAAATAAAACAAGTTAATTACGGTATGATAATAGAATAAACATTTTTTGAACGGTAAGGTGTATTATTATATTCTGTTCTTTTGTGTTTGTTCTTGATAATTAGGATTTTTCTTATTGCTCCGAATTCCTATTTCTTTGCCTCTCATTACAGTTTTTTGTATGAGTATTATTTGCATCTTTATAGGGGAAGTTTTATGTTTATAAATCATAATAACCTTAGTATTGCTGGCCTAGTTGGCTGAGTGGTTAGTGTGTCCACTCTGTAACCAGCAGGCTGCTGGTTTGAATCCCATCGTGGGCATAGAGCTTTGTGGTTGTCATTAGATTGGAGAAGAATTTCATCACCCAATGTAAGACCGTTGCCCACTGTTAA
The DNA here is from genome assembly GCF_054136105.1 of Typopeltis vanoorti. Classification (NCBI taxonomy): domain Eukaryota; kingdom Metazoa; phylum Arthropoda; class Arachnida; order Uropygi; family Thelyphonidae; genus Typopeltis; species Typopeltis vanoorti. The sequence goes on from NC_143568.1 coordinate 81,715,813, forward strand.
ACTTAGAGGACTGAAGTCACTTGAAAAAGTTCCATGTTTGGTCTCTAGCACAGGATTTCCAGATTGTGTAAACAATGAATTAAAAAGAGTATAAAAAATTAATAAAAATAGAAAAAAATCAGTAACCCACTTATGGTACTAATGTCCTATAGGTTTACCATATTTCATGGGTGAGAGTCACTTAAAAATGAAATGATAACACCATGTGTTATCATTTCCACACATGAAAGGTTCCAGATTGATGCAGCTTTTTGGACAGAATTCAAAAAGAAGGAATGTATTATTTTTGAGAAACTAAAGATTGTAGTCTGGAGAATACTTTTTATGGAAGTCTGCTCTAGAGAACAGAAGTCTGTGGATTTTGTACTGCAGTTTCTTGTGTTATTATAGGTTTTATCAGCAATAACGGGAATGCTGAATAACAGTTCTGCTGAACAGTGTCGTGGAAGAGTAATTCTCAAAAAGACAGTGTGGAAACCAATGGTCTTTGAGAAGCAACTGGAAAGAATCTGGTTGAAGAGTCATCAATTAGGCAAACTGTCTTCTTTTGTATATCAAAGATTCTTTGAGAAGTTTTTGGTGCATCACCCCAGATATAGAAGCTGAGGTTGGACAGATTTCAGATTTGTATGAATTTATAGTCAGAGAGGTGTAAAGTAACATTTGGAATGAAAAAGAATGGCCAGTTTTTTTGTTTTTTTTTGTCAGTCTAAAAAAGAGATTTGTTTGACATTTGAGCTAAACATTATTAAAGAGCATTGAAGTGTTTTTTGTGGGGGGGGGGTTAGTATATAGACATTGCTTTTTGGTAGCATTAAAGGTAGAGTAGACTGCCATACCCCATTGAAGGATGGCATGGAGATATCAGTGTTTAGGACACCAGTTGTAGATGAGCTCTAAGCTTGGGATTTTTTAGTCACACTGCAGTGTTTAATTTTTGACCTCAAATCCTATCCATAGTTTAGTCCATGATCGCACTCAACTATGGATAGGATTTGAGGTCCATGAGATAAGCTCATTTATTTCTTGATGAATTTTAATGTAATACATAATAATACATCAGCATCATCAATTTCCTGATATGTATCCCCAAGGGATGTTCAGATTACTATGACAGCACTACATGATTAAGTTCAGATTATTATTAATCTCCTATTAACACTTTTTCTCCAAATCAATTTATTACTTGTGAGTCTCCAATCTTGTCATATCTAACATTTCGTGCTTCTATTGCAGTTCTGACTGAAACAATTCACTTAGACCTTGGTCTTCCTCTGGGCTTTTTCGTGCCATCTTGGCACCAAACACCTATTTTTCAAACCTTTCCTCATCCATTCTATTTAAGTGCCCACACCACCTTAGATAGCTCTGCATACACATTCTTGAATGCTAATGATGTTAAGTTACTACTAATATCTTCATTTTTAATATGACTCTGCCATTGATGCCATCGGTTCACTCCCTTAATTTTTCTCAAACCCTCATATCTGTGGTCTCTGGTCTTTGATCAAGTGCTTTATTTTTAATCCAACTCTCAGATGTATAAGTTAAAATTGTTTTGAATACTGTCTTGTATCCTTCTAGTTTGATGTTTTGACTAATTTCTCTTTATTCCACATAAATTTATTCAGTTGATTACCCACCACACCAGCTTTGCTTATCTTCACTAAAACCTGTGCCTAAAAAGCTGAAGTATTTGTTACTTGTTCTACAGATTTCAATTCAGAATTCGGTTGTAATTTTTTATGCTCGTGTCTATTTTCATGGTTTTGTCATTTTATTGCTGATTTTCATGTCAACTTTGTTACAGCTGTTATTCAGTTTTAATAAATGCTGGAGACTTGCACTAGATGTGTTTAGGAGTACAACATCATCTGCAAAGAGCTAAGTTTGAGGTATGCAATTCCAGAATCAGGCCCAATGCCACATTCTTTCATAATGTGATCTATATAGATGATGAATAACAGTGGAGATAATCTGCATCCTTGTTTTATCCTTGATTTTACATCAAACCATTATCCTGTATTTCCTTCAATTCTAACTGCTCACTGACAACTTAAATATAGACTATGTATTGCTCTGTATAATGTTCCATTCGTCCTGTATAATTGTAGTGTTTCAAAAAGCTATTTTCTGGGCAACTTGTTGTGTACCTTTTTAGAAAACTTAAGTACAGATCCTTCTTATATTCCCACAATTTCTCAACTATTTGTCTTTAGGTGAAAATCAATCTTCACAATCTCGATTTGGCCTTAACCCAGCTTGTTCTTCTCTCTAAGTTTTTTTTACACAATTTTTCTCAACCTCTTTTCAAGTATGCTTGCATAAATCTTACCTGGAACACTTAGTAGAGAATTTCTCTGTAATTGTCACATTCAGTTTTATTTCCTTTTTTATACATGGGTACTATGAGAGCTCTACTCCAATCATTGGGAATTGGACCTTTTGACCAGGCCCTCTGAATTATGAACTGTAGCCAGTGCAAAATTTTTATACCTCCATACTTAAGCATTTCTGGTCGAATATCATCTACTAATAATTAACTAAACATAATACGGATTTTACTTACATAATTTTCATTAGTATAGAAATTTTGCCCTAGTATCAAGGGCATCTTCAGTATGATTTTAAATTAAACAACTAGAACATAAACTAAAACACAGCTAGAGAATAAATGGAGAATGAGTCAGATAGATATGTAATTTTATCAAGGAAGAGATTCGTAAGAAAAGGATGATGTGGAAGTACTACTGTATGCATAAAGATGTCCATTATGAAAATTATAAGCAGCTGTCCAGGAGAGTCACAACTGTTATATGGAAAGGTAAGTCTGAGTATGAAATGAAACTTCAAGCTAAAGATAACCCTAAAGTGCTTCTATCAATGTGCTACAAGTAAAAGAAAGAATGAATATGAAAGAATAACTATGCTGAATGCCAGGTGGTGAGAGGGTAAAGAAGTTGTTCAACTAATGAGTGTCGATTTTGCTAAAAGCTATCAACCTGGTATATGCAACATTGAGCTCGCTGCTACCTTTTCACTGGGTGAAGAAACTCAGGTGTATGAAAAGGAGGTGTTAGAGCTGTTGCACAAACTGAATAAGAATTCAGCAATAAGGGCTGATGGGATATCAGCAAGGGTTCTCAAAGAGTGTTCAGCTGAACTGGCTATTCCCTTGACCAGATTATATAATTTGAGTCTAAAAACAGAGAAGATTCCACAAGAATGGAAAGAATGTATGGTAATTCCATTGCAAGGGTGGTGCAAAGACTGATATATCCAATTATCGACCAAGTAATATCTCAGGAGTGGTGGTGAAGATTTTGGAAAAATTGGTAAGGGCTTGCATTCAGAAATGGGTTGACAGTGAATCTCTAACTTTGCAATGAGCAACATGGGTTTACTAAGGGAAGGTCAAGTTTAAGCAACTTGCTCACATTCTATAATAATGTTACCATTAAGCTAGACAAGGGGAATGGATAAACTATAATACCTTTGGATTTTGCTAAGTGTTAATCTGGATTTAGAAAGATGCTGGAACTTTATTTTGCACTTGGTTAGACTATAATAAATAATAATAAACTTCCAACATCTTTCTCTAAATCCAGAGTAATTTAATAATAAGGTGGTACACCCTTTGGCAACTCGTATAGGTAAATGTGACCTCTCCATTGCTTCTGCCTTGGTATCACCACTTCTGGGTCTGCCTCCCACTGAAGAGACCTCAATAAAGGTTGAAACCGGTCTGGGTAGTGGCCCTTAATGCATAGCATTATACATGTCTGCAAGGATATATGCTTTGCATTATGGAAGATAATAAGACAAGGAGAGATGAGAGCTTGGTCCACCTTTGCTACGAGGTGCCAACAGATGTAGCACCTTGCCTCAGTCCTGAAGATATTTTCAGGCGCAAACTTTGTTTGCCTACAGTTGGATAAAGGATTAAACGAAATTTATTATAATACAAGCCTGTGTAGTTGAGTGGAAGTGGTGTTTGTATCCACAGTACTAGGACATCTGAGGAAAGATCTAAGTTCAGTTCTTGTCACTGACTAGAAGAACTTTTTCTAAGCCTTGCTTTTACTAGTTGTTAAGTTAGTCGAATTCTGTCATCAGTAAGTGGGTTTTTCGTCCCGTAAACTCAAGAAAATCAATCCTTTCCTTCATGGTTACACGGTGATCAGAATTCATCATAAAAATTATGGAAACAACTACCATGTTAGAGTAAAACTTCAGTTTAATATAAACCAAAATAATCACTCGATGTTTCACATTGTCATCATCAGGAGTATACACACATATACAAAGAATCCAGCTGCACTACAATCTACATAGTATGCTAAAGTTACATTGATTTGGTCAGCCGTTAAAACTATTGGCCTTACCTCTGGTGGAAATAAAAACCTTACTACATCAAATATAGAGCCCTGTTATTATTATTTATTTGGTTATAAAAATAAATTAAGCTAGAGAGCAACTTTACTTATATGAGTAACTTTTATGTGCTCATGTTGCTCTCTAGCGTAATTTATTTTTGTAACCAAATAGATAATAATAACAGGACTCTAGCTTTGATGTAGTGAGGTTTTTTTTTTTTTCCCTACCAGAGGTCAAGCCAGTAGTTTCAATCGCTTGACCATTGAAACTACTGGCTTGCTTTTACTTTAGCATGCCATGTAGATTGTAGTGCAGCTTGTTTCTTTGTATATATATATATATATATGTGTCTGTATATACTCTTGATGATGTAGTTGACCATAAATAGATAACCTTAATGTGAAGGTCAAAACATTGAGTGATTATTTTGGTTTATATTAAACTGAAGTTTTACTCTAACACTGTAGTTCTTTCCATAATTTTTATGGCGAATCAAGAAAATCAACCATAGAACTGACACTAGTTCAGCCAATAATATACTGTGTTAGGGATCGCGAGATGGCAAAACTCTGCCATCTCTTCAACAGATGCTGCTTAAAAATTGGTGTCAGTCTTGGGCCAGCTATCTCTTATTGGATTACAGTGGGGATTGAACTTCCCTTGCCTATTCCTTGTAAGGGAATAAATGGCAAAAAGCCAGCATTGCCAGATAGTAGCCATTTTAGACAAAAAAAAAAAAAAAACCGATGAAATTATATCACAGTTACCTGTTAAGAAACAGACTCTAGATCTCACTTTTAAGAACATAACATATCTGAATGCATTTAATTGAAACTTCAAAAAAAAAAGGCAAGTCGTTGTGTGGCTTGTTTTTTGATATTGAAACCTTTGAAGCAAAATAAAAATTGTTGCACATAGATCCCATCTTACATTTTGTGTTAGACTCATCCTATAATGGTTTCTAAAAAATCTAATACTGATAGGGCCATTAATCGTACTTGCACAGTATACTATGGCTGTAAATTGTGTCTGTGATTTTCTGACCAGTTTGCCCCTGTTTTGCAAATGAAAAACATAAGTTTCCAGGAGCAGAAACCCTGCCACCTCTGTATGAGACCAGATTCTAGATTTTAACTTGCCTTCAGCTGAAAAGTCCTGATAACGGTTCTTCACAGCGTATACAGGATTTGAAACCAGGTTTTTCCAACTGAGGACTTTTTCTAAACCAATTGAGCTACCGAGCCACTTTATAATGATATAAACTACAACAACAAAAAAAAACTTATACAACTTTGAAAAAACAAATTGTTCATTAGCTATAAAATTAATTTTTCTTAAGTTTTTTTGCTTTGCAATGAAATCATTCCTTCCCAAAATCTTTTGGCTAGTATTGATCAGGTTCCACCACAGGTTTAAATTGAAATAATCACAGCATAATGCTTTGAAAGATCCTCTCGCCATGGAATATATCTCTGTTTCACTGGACTACCTGAAAAATTTGTTAGCAGTCTTTTGTTAGTCTTACTCATAAAGGTTGACAACCTGTGGTATGATTAGTCCATGAATAATCTATATAGCAGTTATATAATCTGGAAGTCCTGCTCTAGAGATAAACATGGTGCTTTTTATTAAGTTCCATGTGGTGAAAAAAATTGCCAACCCAAATTGAAAAACAGTAATTATTTCTAATTTTAGGATTTAAGAAACTTAAACGATGCAGGAATACTTTGTACTCATTATAAAGTAGTGCTGTATAATAAATACTATCAATCATAGGTAGCATAGAAATAGTTTGTTGTAATAGATATTTCTGTAGTAAAGTGTTATATGATTTTTCCATAACTTGCTATAGTGAGTAAGTGAGTTTGTTACAGTGGTGTTTGCAATAGTGAGTTGATTGTGTAATATTTACACTGCTTATAAACTGAATGTCAGACAAGCAATTCTTGTATATTCTAGTAAGAACAAACTTTGTCCTTAGATATCCAAAAATATAAAGTAGTTTATGTCTGTAACTGGCATACTATTGATAGAAAGAAATGTTAATATCCGCCTTCAAGAACATAAGAAATTCATGCATTGTCATCATTATGACAGGTTAGGATTAAACGATCATGTGTTGAACATCTCTTTTCACAAATAATGTTAGAAACATTGAATCTATTAAAAATCTGAAAGACTTCCTGCATCAGCATTGAAGTGCTCTCATAATTTCAAAAAATGTGACTCCATTAATTTACCCAAAATTTGAACATTTGACCTCTGAAACCACTTTCAACATCCATAGTCTACTTTTTTTATTATTTTATTCATATAATTGATACACTGTCAAAACAAGATATCATTTAAACAACAATTTGACTGGTGATACAGAACAATTCAGATTCTACCCAAGAATCTAAGAATAGTCTGTCAGGTAGCATCGTAAAATATGGACTGGTCCAAGTAATGCTGTTTTTTGTAGGTCATATGGTGTCACTCTGTTGTTGTTTAATTGCTGTAAATACTTGAATAGCTTCTTTGGAGTTGCACCAAGTCCACCGATAACTATTGAGTTGACTTTGGTGTGTTTAAGCCACAGCCAGCCAACTTCGATTGCCAAATCTCGATATTTAGTAATTTTTTCTAGTTCTTTGTTGTTAATGTTGTTATCACTGGGTACTACGATATCAGTAATCCAAACCTGTCTATGTTCAATAATTGTGATGTCAGGTCTATTGTGTTTCAAATGCCAATCAGTTTGTATTTTAATGTCCCAGAGAATTTTTGCTGTTTTGTTTTCCAATACTGTCTCTATTTTATACTGCCACCAGTTATCAGAAGTGGGGAAAGCCATATTTTTTGCATACATGAAAATTAATTATTCTGGCCACTTGATCATGATGGTATTTATAATCAGTTTGAGTTATCTTGCTCCAGCCACTGATTAGATGTTCTACAGTCTCATCTTTCTGATCACATAATCTGCATTTGCTGTTCTTATTGATGTTCAAAATTTTTGTTTTCATTGCATTAGTTTGTAAATGTATTATTATTATTATAATAATATGGGTATCTCCATTGAGTTAAAAGATTTATGGGTCGTGATTATTTTTTGGCTTGTCAGAATGGCCAAGTGCTCTAAGGTGCCAGACTTAAAGATAGTCTCTTTTCATGTAATACGACTTTGAATTCTAGTTCATAAATGTGAGCATGGGTTTGAATGCAACTCCTGGCAGTATCAAGCACTAGTAAGTGCTCTTAAGGACTTCTTTTTCTTTTTTTTTAATTGATGTCACTTGATTGTAGTGTCAATTTGTGAGAAGTATTTTTGTGTTCTCAAGATGTTCCTTTTTAATAGGTATCTTCAGAGCAAAATATCAGCAACTTCCTTGGTTGGCTCTTCCAGGCCACAAGTTATTGGCATTAGTGAACCATGGCTGACAGAAGATGATATAGCTAGTGGGATAGAATGTGAGGGGTATAGCGTGTTCAGGAGGGGGCAGAGAGAGAATAAAATGGGGGGAGGAGTATTGCTGATGAACTGCAGCCAAGGAGTGATGTAAATTAATATCATAAAAAGGATTTACATAATGAGCAGTTATTGCCAGCAAATTTTTGATTTTTCTGCATATCATCACAGGGCTATTGTAGAAATTTTAACTGATTGCAAATCACATTATCAGTGATGCTATAGTAAACACAGTTGTATGTTGTCTTTGTAGCACACTGGTTGGAAAAGATGTCTCAAGTGATCAGAAATGGCTGTTCCACCCAGCTGTTTGTTAGCTAAATTGAAGGACATAACAGAACCACTCATTAGAATGGGTATTTTCAGATTTCCATGAAAATTCATCAAACCACAATTTAACAAATGGCAGTTCATTGCAGAAACAATTGATTGTAAAACAATTCATTAATAATTTTTCAATGAATTCCTTTAATTGAAAGAGTAATTTTCTTGTGACGTTGTTTAAAAGTGTTCGGTAACAATATCTAACATTACCTAAGATGCAGACAACATACATATGTAGATAGTCATCGAGACTTGTAATAATCATTTTTGCTATATTTCAGAATATTCTACTTTATTGTGTAGATAGTGATTTATCTTTAGACAAAAATTGTCATTTATGTACCATGGACTACAGTCTAAGCAGTGGGAAAGAACTAATAAAATAAATAAAATCTTAAGGAGGAGGAAAAATATTATATATACTTGACAGAATGAAAAAGATTTTATGTGCTTATATATGGAAGTCTAAAATAAGTGACTGGAAAAAGTTCCATGTTTGGTCTCAAGTAAATATTATTTGTGTGTAATTTTTTCCATTTTATGTAAAATACACAGTGCACATACAGACTGAAACAAACATTTCTAAAAAGAAAAAAATTGAAAGAAGAAGAACTTGAGACACATGCTGACATGAAATATACAATGGGAAACATTATTATTAAACCTCCAGGGAGTTAAGGACTCATCAAAGAACTCTGTACATCGCCCACACTAGCTGTCATACCTCCTCTTGAACTCATTAACACTGGATGCACTCACTACTTGAATGTGCAAACTGTTCCACTCTTTCACAGTTCTGTGAGAGAAAAATCAAGCCCCTTTCTTAGTCCCTTTCTTAACTGCACACAAACTTTAACTTTTACCAATGCCCCCTTGTTCTCTTCCAGCTTTCCATCTATCTATATGTTCACTGGGCATCCACAGCTTGCCATATAATGAAAAATTTTATCAACTGATATTCTAACTTATCTCAAAAGTTTATAGATTCTATCATATCACCCATCTTTCTCCTGTCTACCAGTGTCTGCAGTCCACATACTATCAATCTATCATTGTAATCTATATTCCATAATCCTAATATCTTCTTTATGACTTTTATTTGCAGCCTTTCAACAGCTTCTTTATCCTCTTTGAACCCAGAGACCAAATTTGCACAGAGTAGTACAGGTGTAGTCATATCAAGGTATTAAGATATATAAAGAACTTCATATCTTCTTATGTCAGTGTTCTTTTCAACATTGCAATTATCCTCTGAGTTGCATTTGCAATTTTTATTATGTGACATTTGAACTTCAACATACTGTCTGCCATAACTCCAAGATCTCTAACCTCATCAGTTACTCCAAGCATAATCCCACCATAATGTGCCACTGGATATCTCATCATGCCAAAGTGCATAAAGTTCTACCTACTAACATTGAATTGATAGCTGTTATCATTTGCCCACATTTCCAGCCTATACAACAAATCACCCTATAAATGATGTATATCAGTTAGCATCTCTACTTTCTCTCCCAATCTTTGCATCATCATCATCAACAAACAATTGAAGATCTCCTCTCGGGCCCTTTCCAGTATCACTGATATATAGATGAAACAACAATGGTCCAAGGAGTAATCCCTGGAGCACACCACTTTCTGGTACCTGTCTGCCATCCTGCCACTTATCCAAGCCAATAGTTTACATGCTAATCCCATGTTCTCCAGTTTATGCAACAACATTTCATGTGGTATCCTATGAGATGTCTTAGTAAAGTCCAACAGTATTATATTATATCTATTCTCTTTATCTAACTCAGTTGTAAATTTATTGAAAAATATGACCAAATTGTTCAGACATGACTTCTAATAATAAACCCACCTTTAATAAACTACACTTTGCAAAGAACTTTGCTGTTCTTTGCAAAGTGTAGCTTCTTTGTCCACCCATTTCTGTATGCAAGTTCTTACTAACTTTTCTGAAATCTTCATAATCACTGTAGAGATACTGATAGGTTGATAGTTAGACACATCAGTTTTCACACCCCTTGTATAATGGGATTATCATACATTCTTTCCATTTCTGTACTGAGACTCAAATTATATAATTCAGTTGAACATTCATTTAGCACATGTGCTGATTTTGATAGATCTGATTTTGAGAGCCAGGTTTCACTAATGCCAACAATTTTAAGCCACAGCATATTCACCAAATCAACAAACTTTACTCCTTTTTTTTTTCTAGTGCCCCTTGCTTTTTCTTATACTTAAATCTGTTGGTAGGTAAGCTTCAACAGTATCATGTTAATCCAATAAAAACTGAAGCCATATTTGATAAACAGACTTTTCACACCTTATAATTAATTCAAATTTTACCATGCATGCAGGTTTCTTTACATGGCAAGAAAAATCTACAGACTAATGGCACTGCTATGGATTCCCATGCCCTTTACCTTTGACATGGAACTTCGAAAGCAAAATACTTATCACTGCTACATACAAGCCCTCAGTACAGTTACACTTTGTTGATAACGTGTTTGCCATTTGGCACATGGACAAGATACTTTGGATTCTTTTGGTAACTACCTAAACAGGCAATAGCCAAAAAGTCACTTCATAGTAGAAAAAGAATCAGTAACTGTTTGCCTTTTCTGACAGATTAGTCACATCTTTTGAATGGTTCACTATCTTTTTCCATTTATAGAAAGCGAACACGCACAGGAAGATAAAGAACATAAAAATCACATCATCATCCAGCCCAACAGTGTGGTATTCTAAAAACACTTACGCACGCAGAGCTAGGGCTGTTCTAATGATATAGCTCTTTCTATCGAACTTAGCATCTTTGCCATACTTTCCTGTCCATTGGCTACAGCTTCTAAAAAACAGATAAAATGCTACATAGCCTTCTTACTTCTCTCCTCAAACACACAAGAACAAAACACCACTATTCCTATTCCCTATGTCCAAGCTACATCTGAAAAGATAGCCAATATACTAATAAAATGTAACCTTTGCACCACATTCAAACCACATGTTAAATACATTCACTGCCATTATTATGGCAAGTTATGCTTTGTACACCCCTTCATGCAAGATTAGATGGATGATAACAAATCTGCCATGTAGAAGTCATTACAAATCAGAAAGATTATTTTTAGAGTCATCCATGGCTATGAACCATTCTCCTAACCTTGAACAACGATGGTTGCATTCCCTAAAATTTGGTAGGCTGTTATCCTAAATCACCTCTTACAGAGCTGTACTACTTCTTTTCTACAATATGAGAGGGTGCCAAATTAGGACTTTAGATATTTTGTTTGTTACAATTTGAATTGTTTCACTTATTCATTTTTGCATGTTTACTTTAACATGTCATGTGCTCTAAAGATGCTGGTTTGAAAACCAGCAAAATGTAAGCCAGTTACTAAACTTTTTTTATTATTATTATTTTTAATAATAATAAAAAAAATTAAAAAAAAAAATATATATATATATAAAAAACATGGTTACAATTTTTTTTTTTCTAAACATCTAACCGCTTTGCAGGTTCTTAGTTTTAACTGACTCACTCCAACATATCTTGTTTGAAGCATTTATCTCCTTGGATCAATCATTCTTAAAATGTTTAGTATTCTTTGAACAGTTCACTGTAAAAAAAGTTGATAGAGAGTAATGTTATGTGGGTTGGGAGGGGGGGGGGGTAAACATAACAGATGTTAAATAAAAGAGCTGTTTTAAAGGTGTGGGGGGGGTTGAATAATGTACTATTCACGATATTTAAAAAAGTTTGTGTTAAAAGATATTGCTGTTGCCTCAACCCAAACCTCAAGTATTATGCTTAACATCTAACTGCTTTGCAGCTTCTTAGTTTTTACTGAGTCACTCTAACATATCTTTTTTGAAGCATTTATCTACTTGGATCATACTTAAAATGTTTAGTATTCTTTGAACAGTTCACTGTAGAAAAGTTGATAGAGAGTAATGTTATGTGGGTTGGGGGGGTAGTGGTAAGCATAACAGATTTTAAATAAAAGAGCTGTGTGTGTGTGGGGGGGGTTGAATAATGTACTATTCACGATATTTTAAGACATTTGTGTTAAGAGATATTGCAGTTGCCTCATCCCAGACCTCAAGTATTATGCTAAATGCAATAAAACATTATTGTATTTAAAGCAATTTTCATGAAATATTAATATTAAGATAGTACATTTAATAAGATTAATTTTTTAATTGTAACATTTTAACATGTTGCAGTTAACAAAATAGCAATAGCAATTCTGACAGGCTACATTAAATACATATTTCACTTGTTACAAGTAATGTCTGAAAGTTTTAAAACGATGGGTACAGAACTTCTACTTATAAGATACTGAAGTAATTTGTTGTTAGCGAAGCTATATAATCATGCCTTCTTTAGCACGTTATTTACCAAATTATTACTTTGGAATTATGTAACTTTCCTTCACAATACTGCATTAAACAAACTGCCAAACTCCCAGTCCATAAGCAGAACGTCATATCCAGTATAAATGAAATAGTACAAGAGTTGGAAATACCCATCATAATGCTTTCTATTGAAGTCATTCCAGCAAAACAAGAATCTAGCTCAATACACATTAAATACCTACCTGTAATAAACTCAGTGATATTGGACATGTTAAACGTGAATTACTGTCTATTATATTATATAAAACAAACTATTTCTGAAAGCACCACTTGTTAACATTAACTGTGTACAGACATAAACAAACATACATAAACAAAGACTGTTTCTTTTCAAAACTACTTTCCAAAATAATTCCTTATCATTCAGCTGCAAAAGAGCTTACACCTGCTTTCATTGCATCTCTCATCTTACCATAAAGGGAAAGGGGGAGGCCTCAGTAGAACTAGAACTTTATTATTTCAGGTCTGTCTTCATTCATTCTATAAAATAATATCTAGTAAGCCACTATCTAATGGAATCTTAAACCACCAAGCACAAATTAGAAAGTTAAGCCCTTTGACTGTCATTTTGACTATCATGTAATAACTAGTAAACAAAATGTTAAAACAGATTACCCTGATTATATGGCTTGTTTAATAGTATAGCACTGCTTCTCAGAATAAGTTGGTCCTCCTTGGACATTATTCAAATCATTATACTGTAGTAAATTATAAATAGTGCTACCTTATTATATGAAAAAGGTTTAAATAATTTATAAGATTCTTGTTTAAAAATTAAATTTAATTTATTAAAATAAGTTAAATAATGATATTTTTAAATTATGAAATATTCAGCATATTTTTTTCATATATTAGGTTAAAATATATATTCATTAAAGAAATTTATGCTAAAAAAAACTTGTTGAAACAAAAAAAAAAAAAATAAATAAAAACTCATTTATATTCCCAAGTTATAATGTTGATATCAGTGTTGATATCAGCTGAATATATTTTGAAAATAGTTTCTTAAAAAATTTATTATTCATTAGGGATCTGGAGTGGGAGCTGCAGGAAGAAATTTTAGTAATGCTATGGATTTTTCAACACTACTGAGCAACCCTACACTTGTAAATATGGTAGGTCATTCTTTTTATCTTATCTGGGATCTTCTGTTGTTTAAAGTCTAGAATCAATCTGGTTTACTCTTTTCTAGTATCCTTCTGATTTATCCATTTCCTACAGCTAACAGTCTGTTCTCTAATAAAATCACTAATCATATCAAGATTCTTTCAGTCACCTACTAAAACTAGATGGCTTACTCCTGTTAAGTTATCTCACTGGTGTGTGAAAAATTCTTTGGTTTAAGATAGCTTTGTACAAAATAAAGTTGAGATGCATGTTAATCCTGAGTTCATTGACATTATAAGTCTGCCCTGCAGCACTCATTTTTCCTCATTCCACTGTAACTTGTATCTACTTAATAATCGAGATATTATTTTACATATTTATAATATGGTTTGCTGTATTCAAGTGCTGAACTAGGGGGAATTAAAAATTTAAATCTAGCACACTATCATGAGAAATGTGTGATCACTGCATGTCAGATTATCATTAGAACTTGATGTTGTGCTTTGGTAAAATAGCATAGAATCGATATAGAATCAACCAAATAAGTGCCAACAATTCATGAATTGTTGAGAATTTCTGAGAATTCATGATTAGATTGCCAGAAGATTTTCATACATGAATTCATTATTCAGCAGCCATGTTGATAAAACCAATTGCTTAATCAAATGACAGATTAGAATATAGGATTATGCATAAGTAGAATCAAAAGGAAGAGACAGAACTATTTTCAGTACATGTAGTAAATAAACAGAATGGAATGAGTTGGGACTCAGCTATGATATTATTTCCGAAGAAGCTGTTTATATATATATATATATATATATATTAATAAAAAGGGAAAAAAAAATTCTGAACCAAAATGGTAGCCTTGTTCTTAGTTCAATCCAGCACTCACAGTAAGCTTTGTGCTGCTATCTGCAGCACTTGTTGCAGATAGTTGCACAAAGTTTGCCACTATCTGCAGCAGTTAAACCTATTTATCTATATCATGCAAGCTAACAAAAGCTAATGGTTATAATAGCAGCTAATAATCTTTGTACATATATGGTATTATTTAATGTTGTCATATTAGAAATTAGTCTTATAAATTATGTTATTTCCATTACTTGTGGTGTCTGTAATATTTTGCTGAAGATGCTGGCTAGTAACTTCGTGCAAAATTGATGAGCATTTATATATAAGTGTAAATCTTTTTTTTTTCCACAGTAACAAGTGTAGGGTTTGCATTTGGCTCCATGTTGTTTTTGCCTTGCTGTACTTCAGGTTAATAGTAGTGACACTGCTTTATGCTCCTCGGTATCACTTATGCATTACTTCTCAGTCGCCTACATCTTTTTGATCTAGAGAGATTTTAATTGATAATAAATTGTGATAACCATTTGTCCAAATTCACTGTTAAGTAAGTAATGAACTACAGAAATGTATTGGTCTAAACTCAATGAAGATATATAGCACCTCTTTTTGCTATTGGAAAAACAAAGAGACACTGTGGGAAAAGCCATAATTTGATTCTCATCACATTGAGAGTCAGGATATGTCGTGATATAAAAGGTGAATTTTTCTATATGAAGCAGAAAGAATCATGAAAAATATGGAAGCCTGATTGTTGAGGAAAGTGATATTCTGGTGTTCCTGACAGTAAAAAGACATGCTGTCTTTTTATGAAATAATATGAAATAGCATAAAACAGCCTAGTTGACTGAGGGGATTACCATACTTTCCAACCAACAGGCTATAGATTTTTATATGATAGTAAAAATGCATTGGACATGTTTATGAATGTATTTATTTAGATAAAGGATGAAATTCATCTTCTTGCTTATTGGAGGCCTGAAGTGGCTTGAAAAAGTTCCATACTTGAGCTCTAGAGCAGGGTTTCTGGATTATGTAAAAATTAAATTTTAAAAAAAAGTAAATTAAAAAAATTACAAAATTTCTTAGCCCACCTATAATACTAATGTTTTTTGAAGCACAATTCACAACCCAAATCTGAACAAAAACAATTGCCTAAAACTTCCTCAGTATTGAGAAGTTATACTGATTAATACTCACGATATATGTGTTCCTTAATTTGTAATTAATTTTTTGTTTATATTTAAGAATAATTTATTAACTGAATTATTTTATTGTAATTTATTTTGAATATCTATTAATGCTGGAGCTATTCTCCAGCAGCTGATAGTGCACATAACATCATGTGCTTTTAATTGAATTTTTGTTCCCTTTTTTGTGTTTTCTTATAATTGTATTGATAATGGCTATGAAACTTAGCCAAAAATTTTAGAAATAAAGACATTTAAATTAAACATAAGTGATTCCGATAACAGAAAGATTACCAAAAAAAAAAAAAGTTTTAAATTACAAACCATTAGGAAAAATAAAACCAGGATCCTCTAAACAATTCAATGATGACTTCTAAGGCCAGAAAAGACCACTCTGGACCTAAATCGTTGAAAAGCATGATGATGATAATGTATTATAAATTATCAACTTTTCATTAGTGTGAGCCACATTAAAAAAAAAAGACTAAAAAAATACACACTAGAATATAACAAAATTAACTTGTTAAAAACTTTTGAATTGATTAAATTCATTTTTATGTTCACTTATTCTGGAA
Source organism: Typopeltis vanoorti (assembly GCF_054136105.1). Classification (NCBI taxonomy): domain Eukaryota; kingdom Metazoa; phylum Arthropoda; class Arachnida; order Uropygi; family Thelyphonidae; genus Typopeltis; species Typopeltis vanoorti. The sequence goes on from NC_143568.1 coordinate 81,732,117, forward strand.
GTTTCATAGTATGATGAATTGAACTTTTGGGTTCTATTAAGAGAATGTTTTTAAAAGATCTGATTTACTTTCTTGAGGTTGGAACCTCTATTAAACTTCTATTAGAAGTTTAATAGAGACATTAGACACGGTGTTATTTTTAAATAACGACTTCACATATGTAAGAGTAAACTAAATATAATTTATTACTCCCATATATTTTGCTCAATATGTCATGAACTGCTCTTAGGGAGAAGGCAGAAAAACTGGTAACAACAATTCAATTCTGAATACAAGAATGGATCATCCAGCATGTGTATAATATCATTTGTCTCAGTCGCAGCTGTACAGTTGGAGGAAACACTATTAGAGTTCAGAGATGTGGGAATAAATGTATAATTAATTAAATTTAAAACAATTATAAATAATTAATATCAATCACTTCCCAAAACTTAGAGATAGGTATACAGTTTGTTGGATTAAGATATTTTAATTCTGAAAATCATCCCGACTTTGAATTCTTATCCCTAGAACCTGATTCCCTGTTACCCCAACAGTAGCCTTTGTTAGTGATTTTAATGTCCACAACTCCAATTGGCTCCTTTTTTTCACTTTCACTGAAAATGAAAAAAAAAAAAGAAACCAGTTGCTGGGACCAAGCTGGAAGTAAAGCAGAAATATTTGCTGTTAGCAAATTGTTCACCTACCATTTAGAATACCCATTAATCCAATCCACTCACCCAACAACGGATCTTTTCTTAACCAGTTCTGCTTCTAGGTACACTATTGATATCGCTACTCTTGGTAACTCAAAAAATAATCTCATATGAGTTTCATCTCTAGTGGAATGCCTTCCCCTCCAGATCCAGATGCTTGTTGCATCCAAATTATTCTTCCTGAACAAGGCCTTCACTCCTCACCCTGTTCATAATTCCCACCCAATATAGAATGGTGGTGTAGGACTTTACACAATCAAAAAATAGACGATTAAATTTAAACCTACTGTATTAGCATCTTAGTACAGTTCCAGCGAACTGCGTATGGTTGCGATTGTATGAGAAGCAAGGCCTGAACCTTCAGATTCCAAAAATCTTATATAATCTTGATGTTCTTCGATTTTAATAGTAGCGAAGATGACGTGAACAGAGTATTTGATAAACACCAAGCAAGGATAAAGGTGATAATGTATCTTTGATAGGCGTTAAGAAAGATGACTACTTCAATGCTGGTTTGAAGGTGGTTTACAAATTATATCTACGAAGGGTCCTTTCAGGTAGGGTGTGTTGATCCTTTTAACATTAGATTGCATTTCGGAGAGGAATGATAATTATCAAATATTTTCTGTATTATCAAGGTCTCACTATTTCCATTAAGTAATAAAGTGAGTTTTATTTTATTTAATTCTTCTAACAGAAGAACAACTTGTGTGTGTTTGATGTACAAGGCTTTTGATAATACTTATTTTTTGTGAAGGATGATGATGTGAAGATGCATGGATGTTTACAGGATGACAAGGCTGTATTCCTCTAAACAGAAAATTCATTATTACCAGCGGAGTTACGATGCATTAAAAATAGTGAACTTGATGCGAGTATATAAGTAGTTAACTCCTTATAGCCTCTGTATGTTACCGATCTTCTGAGATATTTGTTATTAATCTAATCTTTTGCTTACCCATAGTAATAATTTGGGTGGCTAAGGATTACATAATCCAGGAATCTTACTCAGAGGGAGCATACGTAGTATATTTCAAACCACTTTGAGCCTGGAATATGTAGGTTGGTGATCTCACACTAGGCAAAATATTCTATAAAAGATATGCACAAACATCTATATCATAGTGGGATTCAAACCTAAGGCCTGTAGGTGGAAATGTAGAGATACTATTTCTCAGCCATTCAGACAGTGCAGGTTTTATTTTTTGTACTTGTGCTGGTAATAAAGGTTAGAAGAGTAGGAGGGACATGGAAATTATGAACTTTGGGGTAAAATATAGAGGACCTCAAGAAATTATGCAAAATCGTGCTCATCATAAAAAAAAATGTACTGACCAAGATCCTCCCCCCCCCCTGCCCCATTTTTTGTAATAATGTGTCTCAGTAAGTTAGTAAGAGGTTCATAAAGTGATTAGCAGTGCTGTATTGTTGTTTGGAGAATATTTTCATCGTGTGAGAATTTCCAAAAAGGTGAAGTCAATGAATAATAAGTATAGGAAGAACAGTGAAAACGACATTGAATTTTTTGGAATATATAATTTGTTACATTAATTTTTGTTACTAGAATGGTCCTGCATATTACACATATTCTTCTGTGTTTTTCTAAAGTTAAGAAAAAATTTTGTTTAGTAAGTAATTTTTATTAAATAGAAAAATATTCTGTAATAAAAATAACTAACACTGGGTTTATTGGTCGTAAAGATTTGATACTAACTAGTTACGTACTAGTTTTGCGACGTAAACTAGTGGCTTCATCTGGGTTTGTATGTTCATCCAAACTCGGATGAAGCCACTCGTTTACATAACTAGTAGTATCAAATCTTTACGGCCAATAAATCCAGTGTTAGTTATTTTTATTACATAAATTTTGTGGTCGAAAATAACATACTTATCAAAAAAATATACTATTTTGTCACTGTTGCAGCTACTCATCTCTGGCGAGTAGGCAAGCATATTTGTTGAGCCCCAATAATGTATATCAGAAGAACACACATGCCTTTGAGACTTTGCAAAGGGATGCATATATTCTTTGTATGCAGCAAAGTCTAAAAGGTGTCTGTTACAAAGATGTTTTAAATATACACAAACTATTATTAAATATTTCAATAGAAACTGAAATATTTAATAATAGTTTAAAAAGTTAGATATTTTGGACCAAATCATGCAGTCCATCTAAAAGTGTAGTTTGGAAGGTTGAGGTGGACATCAAGTGTTATTCTTTTAGGAATGACTGTCAGGAGATTCCTGTATTTTTGTTGTACACATAATTGATATTTATATTGACACCACAGATGTTGAAGTGCATATGAGCGAGTTTATTGAATGGGTTTTTTTGTTACATTTTTTAATGACTTTTTTTCCCTTTTGATATTGTTTACCAAGAAAGTTTATATGATGTGCAATGTTTAAGATGACCTGCATGGTTGAGTGTTGGGTAAGATATAATTAAAGAGTTATGGGTGCTTGAATAGCAAAATGAAAGCCCATAAACATGCTTTGCAAACATTTGCACAGCAAAAGAGAGAGAGCATCCAGTTCCCTGTACACTACGTGGTCTTGACTTCCTGGCAGTATCCAGATTATTGCTATATAATTGGGAAACTCCCATCCTCAGATTCAACCCAATCCAGTGGCTGATCTGCAAAACCCTTTTCTGTTGTACCCTCAAGTGCAGGAATATTGGAAATTAATAAATTCGAAACAAATAAGAACAAATATTTTCCCCTCAAGTTCTCTTTAGTGCCCTTGAGACTGTTACCCAGATATGAAAAAGACAGGATAGAAATTAATAATTTTTTTTATTTACTTTTTGAATATTTATTAATCTTTCTGTTAAGTCTTCTAAACGATCAGTTGTAAGTTAGACTCTGAATAAAAAATTTGCTCGTGTTCTTTTCTTGTGTTTTTGCTCTGTGAAATGATACTACAAAAGCGAGGAAAAATCTGGCCTGGGTCAGATTTTTCCTCACTTTAGTAGTGATAAAGCAGAATGGAAATTAAGGCCTTCAGATATGTTTTGTTAAATAAATGCTTGCTTTAACAACAAAAGTACGGTATACAGAACATCTGAAGTGTGTGTGTGTGTGTGTGTGTGTGTGTGTGTGTGTGTGTGTGTGTGTGTGTGTGTGTGTGTGTGTGTTTACTTTCTGTAGAGTATGACAACTGCACTGGATAGTTAGCTGATTGTTAAGTATTCTTCCTTGTTTGAATTAGTTTGCTGCAATGCTTGCACTAAAGATGGACTTTATGATATTTTGGTATCTTATGTGTGTTATTATTGAATGATAATATTATATTATTGAATATTTTGGTATCTTATGTGTGTGTGTGTGTTTATAATACCGCTTGGCACTGTCTCCATATACATTACCCACATCTTAGGTGACTTGCAGAGTAGTTGACAATGAAGTTATCACTGCTGCTCCTCCGAATGTATTGAAGTTTCCTTGAATGTGGGCACATTTTTGGCTTTAAGAAATTTTCCAATTTAGAGGATATCATTCACATGTGTAAACATCGTAGAAAGACAGTAGATGAACATGTATAAAGAAGCATTTAGATGCTATAAATATTACTGTGATAATTAAACATGATTTTAGTCATATCATTTATCTAATAAACATGGTGCAAAGATTGCCTGTTGATTAAAAAAAATATCATTAATTTAGCATATTTCATTTCAGTGTTCTTTAGCTAGGTGACTAACAAAAATTTACTAAAAGCTGTCTATTATCAACCTCAAGAAATATTACAAGTCAGGAATCAGGTTTCATCTTCAACTTTTCAGTTGAAGGTGAGAAAAGTTTCCAGGAGGAAACTTTTCTCACCTTCAACTGAAAAGGCCTTTACTGAATAATAATTTTATGTAAAATTATTACCCAGTTATTCTGTTATATGTTCCACATATAACAGAATAATCTGCTGCTTGGTAGTAAGAGGGGCTTAATCACATCAGGTAATTAGCAAGTTATATTAGTGTTGATAATTTAGAATCCTCTAACTTCACAGTATCTTCCAAACATGTTCCCTTTGGTTAGTATGCTTTGCTGCATATGTAATAGAGCATCCTAATCTTAAGAACTGCTGAAAGATAATGCTACTGTTATTTTAGATTCAAATGATTATATAAGGGGTGCTTAAGGGTCAAAGCTGTATAACTGAGAGGAGACCTCCACACAGCTTTTAAAGGAATGCGGAGAACCGACCAGGGCTTCTGACCTAATGTCCAATCCTCACCTTCTCATGGTGCACCATGTTGGGTATCTACCTGGATACTGAACGAACGAGGATGGGCTGGCAGTTTGGGATTTAGCCGACCAAATTGTATTCTTATTGGCTTAAACCAATATAGAAAATGATGGTACAACATGACAAAATTTCATGCTGGCTGGGGCGTCACCCGGTTAAACAAGGCCCCCGTTGTTTTCGCCTGTGAACCAGGGCAAACAGCGAAAAGTCAGCTACTGGAATAAATCTGAAAGCACACCCCAACTCAAAATCACCAGAGTTTAAGATCGGTACTATCAACATAAGAAGCCTGAATGGCAAAGAAATGGAGATAGCTGAGGAATTAGATAAGTACCAGATCGACATAATAGGGGTGACTGAAACAAAAAAGACAAAAACTGGTGAGATCTTTTTGAGCAATAAATACAAAATGTTATACTCAAGAAATCACAATCAAGGAAAAGAAGGAGTAGCCATAGTATTCAACACAAAATACGAGGCTAATCTTGAAATGGCAGGCAGTCTCAAGTAGAGCGATGTGGGCAAATATCAGAATGGGGAATTGGATAACGAGACTCACTTGTGCCTATGGTCCCACAGAAGGTTCTATAGTTCGCTTACCGATTTGTGGTCCCTCAACACTTCTGCGCATGTCAGAAAAAGGAGAATCCATTCCGATAATAGGGTAATCAGTCTGTCTTCTAGGATGTAATAATAAAGAAACTGAGTTTGTTTATTATTACAGGTCAGAAAATTTAGCTTTTCTTTTACAAACATTGCTGTTTTTAAAGTATAACATTTTTGCTTGTATAACAGTTGGAAAAATGTACGTAGAGTGTTAATACGTGCAAATACTGCGTTCTACATAAAACAATGTCACTTCGTTCCATGATAAGTTTCCTTTTATTCTGGGACTTTTTAAAACAAAATCTGATTTCATGAAGTATTTTCCTTAAAGTTTCTCTTTTCCAAGGAAAATTAATTTTTTTATTTAAGCACAGGAATCAATTTCGGAACAGTTGGCACTCTTTTCTTGGCCACGTAAAATTCGTGAATAGCTCTTCTTATAACTTCTACATCAAAATCATTCAAAGCTACGGTTTCGATGGTTTTCTTTCTTTGGCGCTTTTTTTTAGGAGATTTAAATTTTGGCTTACCTTCACCTTTTGATTCCCTACGAATTCTTTTAACAGTCGACCACGATACGCCCGCACTTGCACGTTTTATGACTTGAGAAAGGGGAACAAGAAGACGGCCTTCTGATGATTCTTTTTCGCAGAATGTTAGCACTTTATTCAATATTCTTTTGCAAGAGCTACTGAAATGTGTAACAATAAAACTTGTTGACTGTACTGGATCCATCATACAAATTAATAATAAAAAAATAATGCAAAAAGAGAATAACAAAAATCAAGCTATTACAGCAACAGACAAGAAAACACATGATTTCGCATGTTGGCGAAATTCGTACATCCTTCATTTCTTTCTCCCCTTCAGCATGAATTGACTATTCTTGGCACCAAGCCAAGAAGGGATCTAGAAATGGTGGGCGAACTATACTAAGGTAGAAGTGGAGGAATTTTTTGAGGCTTTAGAAAAAGCAACTGACACAGTGAAAAAGGAAAAGTTGGTCCTTGTTAGGGATCTAAATAGCAGAGTAGGAAATGAGTGTGAGATATACAAAAATATTTTGGGAAAATTTGGAGAAAAGAGCAAAGCTAATAATAATGGCAAATACCTGTTGGATTTCTGCTGAGGACATGGACTGGGTTAATATTAACACCATGTTCCAACATAAAAATGTGCACAAATTCACATGGAGAGAAGAGGCAAGGAATAGGAAAAGTCTCATTGACTATGTTATTGTTGATAGTGATGTTTTCTCCCTGGTGCAGGACACTAGAGTGTACAGAGGATTTGGAATTGGAAGTGATCACTATTTAGTCTTCAGTAGGATAAAATTGAATTTCGTATTGAAAAGAATAACACGTAAGAAAGTTTTAAAGCGAATAAAAGTTGAGCAACTCTCAGTTGTGAACTTTAGACTAAAATACACAAAGATTATTGAAAAAAAAAAAAAATGAAAGAGTTTCAGAACAGGAACCAAACCTTGGAGATTCAGTGGCAAGCCTTGAAGAAAACACTGATTGATTCAGTCAGAGAGGCATATTGGTGAGGTTGTCTGCAAGGATAGAAAAACAGAACTCCATGGTGGACACAGGAAGTTAAAGAGGCAGTGAAGGAAAAGAAGAAAGCATATCATAAGTTCCTGGCAAATAAGTTAGCTTGTGCTCTTAGAGAATACAGAGACAAATGTTAGAAAGTGAAACACTGTGTAAAACTAGCTAAACAAAAGTCATGGGAGGACTTTGGCAAGAAAATAGAAAATAAATATCAAGACGGTGGTAAGATATTCCAGAGGTTGTTGAAGAAGCTTAGGAATGGAGAAAAGAGTGTTGTAAAAGGAGTTAGAGATGATAAAGGTGACATGAAAACGGGAGAGAAAGATATCCTTAAAGTATGGAGTAATTACTTTGAAAATTTGCTAAATTGAAACAAGCAGTGATAGCACAGTGGTAAAAAACACTCAACAGGCATCCAGTCAGGAAAACATATCCATGCTTGAAGTAGAAAAAGCCATCAAAGGCTTGAAATGTGGAAAGGCAGCAGGAGTAGATGATATTCGACCAGAACTGCTGAAGTATGTTGGTATAAAAGTCTTACAGTGGCTGCACTGCATAGTTCAGAAGGCCTGGACAGAGGGACAAATTCCTGATGATAGGAGTAGAGCTCTAATAGTACCCATATATGAAAAGGGAATAAAACTGAATGTGAGAATTACAAAGTATTTCCCTACTGAGTGTTCCTGGCAAGTTCTATGCAAGCATATTTGAGAAACAGTTAAGAAGAATTGTGGAAGAAAAGCTTGGTGAAGAACAAGCTGGATTCAGGCCAAATAGAGGATGTCAGCATCAGATCTTCACTTTACGACAAATAGTTGAGAAAGCATGGGAATATAACAAAGATCTGTATTTAAGCTTTGTTGATCTGGAAAAGGCATATGACAAGGTGCCAAGAGAGAAGCTATTCAATACGCTACAGATATATGGTGTCAATGGGGCATTATATCAAGCAATACTTAGTCTTTATTTCAGTTGTAAGTCAGCAGTTAGAATTGAAGGAAGTACACGAAGATGGTTTAATGTTAAATCTGGAGTGAGACAAGGATGTACATTATCCCCTCTGTTATTCATTATCTATATGGATCACATTATGAAGGAAAGTGGTATTAAACATGATATCAGAATTGGAGATGTTAATGTCAGCTCTTTGCTTTATGCGGACGATGTTATACTTCTAAATAAATACGCTACAAGTTTGCAAGATTGCCTGACTAAATTGAGTAACTGTTGTAATAGATATGGTATGAAGGTCAGCATTAAAAAGACAAAGATGATGAAAATAGGTAGAATTGTTGAAAATGTCAACTGCGTTGTGAACGGGGAACCTGTGGAATAAGTAAAACATTTCAGTTACTTAGGCACGATTTTTAGTGAAGATGGTAAATTAAATATGGAAATAGACAACAGAATCAACAAAGCTGGTTTGGTAGGAAGTCAATTGAATAAATTCATATGGAATAAGAGAGAAATTAGTAAGAACACTAAATTAGCTATATACAAGACAGTGTTCAAACCAGTTTTAATTTATGGATCTGAGAGCTGGGTCAGAACTAAAACACTTGACCAAAGACTAGAGACTGCAGATATGAGAGTCCTAAGAAAGATTATAGGCGTGAACAGATGGCATCAATGGCAATATCATATTAAAAACGAGGATATTAGGAAAGAACTTGACATTGTCAGCATTCAGGAATGCGTTAGCAGAGCTAATCTCAGTCGGTATGGTCACCTAAACAGAATGGGCGAGGAAAGATTAGCAAAACAAGTGTTCTCTGTCAGGTTGGCAGGAAAACGACCCAGAGGAAGACCAAGATATAGGTGGATTGATACAGTACAAAAGTGCCTTAGACAATAGAAATATAAGATCTGATAATGTTGGAGTCTTGACAATAACAGACTGATTTGGAGGAAAATTGTAGATAGGAAGTTAGTAAGGACATAAATTTTTCATGTAGTACTATCATATCCTGTACACCCCTTGAGGGTACTTGTCAGGAAATTGATGATGATAATGATAATGATTATATAAACAAAATGAATGATGTACTGATACCAACATCATACAGGCAATTAGATATTGAACCAACCTGGATGATTCATAATAAAGTAAGTGATTTAATAAGAGATATCTGTAATTGGCCCAAAGAGGAAAGACTGAATTACTTCAATTACTTCTCGTTATTCCAAGTATTTATGGTGCTTCAAAAATTCTCAGGGTGGGCATATTGGATGATTAAAAAATTATGGTTAGTCATTTAGAAATCTCCATATTAATACATCTTTATATTTGTGTGTTATTGTATCAATCTGAAGAAATATAAAATATTGTTGTATGAAACTAGTCATTGATTTAATAAATTATCTTACTTTTTATGTGATTTTTTGGCAGTATTAATTGAATAATTTTTCATCTTGTTTGTCGGGGGGTCCTCAACAAGTCCCAACCTTGTTCAGAAACTATTGCAAAATCAACAGAAAACCAAACTAGGCAAGAGAAAACAGAAAAAGTAACAGGTATTCCACCTTAATCTTGCATTCAACAAGGAATGTCCACTTGGAAAAATATCACCTTCTTCATCTAGAAAGATTAACAGGATCTCCAAAATCAGTCACTATAGAATCCATTCAGGACATCATTCTTTTTGAGCCAGCAGTGCAGTCTGAAAAACTTTATTCATGGCAACATCTACTGAAGGAATACCAATCACAGTTCCGCCCACACACACACAAACACACACAAAACTTTAATCATTTCTTCAGGCATGATATTAGAGTGGGATCTCCTTGGTGTTCTTGATGAGCAGATATGCTCAAAATTGTGAAGGACAAAGGAGTCATACCTATAAGGAAAATTCTCATACATAGAGATGGTCACCTGATTCCCACCAGGAACATCATTCTTACATTCAACACACCAAAACCATTGCCATATTGTCAGAGCAGGTTGTCTCATTTGTCCAGTAAAGCTCTAAATCTTAAACCCTATGCACTGCTTTAAATGTCAAAGTGTGATCATTTTCAGACTGTCTGTCATTTCTCTACTATCTGTGCAGGATGTGGTAATAAAAGTCATGAGAATAAAGACTAAGTGCAAAATGCTGAAATGCCCCAATTGTGAGGTCACCTGGCTTACTTCCGAGCATGCCAAAAGGTGGAAGGATTAAAAGGAAATACAAAAAATTAAGACTAAGCTGAGCATCCCCTATCTGGAGGTGAAGAGACTATGTATCACAAAAGTAGCAACAGCAGTGCATCAACCCTCTTATGCTGAGAAGGCAACTGTAAAGAAACTGTTAACATAGACCTTAACCTATATGTTGGTTTTTGCCTTCTTATAACTACAATATCCCTGAATGGTATGATATGCTTAATACCTCTTTAGAGCATATCAAAAAGAAATATTGATATGGCTCACTCCTGATGCCAAAAATGGTTCCCCTACATTAGAATCCACTAGTGGTGGTGGTGGTGGGGGGTTTTTTGAACATGTGCTGCAGAGAATTAGACATGCCTCCAGCCCCATTAATAGATGGGATAGATATCTACATTTTCCCACTAGTAGATAAAACAATTAATATATACCTAGTGTCTTATAGGAGTCCCGTTTGATGTTTTGGATAGTTTTCCTGAGGAAGAAAAATTGATGGACATGGGCCATTCACAATTCTTCAAAGATTAAAAAAAATCCAAGGTCAGTGAAAACAGAACTTCACAACATCAGAACACATTCACTGCCAGGCTACACTCCCAGAAATAAATAATGAACACAATTCTAATAAAGTAACAGCCAAGTCGGATAAAAGAAATGGCTACAAAATGATTTTGCTGGATTTTGCAAAGGCATTTGACAGAATACTACATGAAACACTGTTACACAAATTAGAACAAATGGAGATGGATGTGATACTGGTTAAGTGGATAAGAAGGTGGCTGCTGGACAGATATCAAAAAATAGTATATGGAGGGACAGAATCGAGGCAAAAGCAGGTGACTAGTGGTGTGCTACAAGGTTCAGTGCTGGGACCATTGCTGTTTAATTTATATATAAATGATACAGGAAATATTTATTTTGCTGATGATACGAAATTAGGTAGAGTAATAGTTAATCAAGGGAATGTGGAGAGCTTACAGAATGATTTAAGTAGGTTATTGATATATGCAAAAGATAATGGGTGTCAGTTTAATATCGAGAAATGTAAATTTATGCACTTTGGGATAAATAGATTACAAGCCGTTTATCACATGGCACTGTACTCCAGGAAATAGATGAAGCTGGAGATTTAGGGTGGTGGTAGACAGAGTTAAAGTTTAATGGACATATTGCTAAGATAGCACATAAGATTACTTGGATAGTGAAGAACACATTAATAAGTAGAGATAAGGAAGTCATAATTCCTCTTTTATAAGGCCTTTATATGCCCACATCTGGATTACTGTGCTCAAGTCTGGTCCCCTGGGTTTCTTGGGGAGAGATTCAGATGCAAGTGACCAAGATGGTGAGTGAAATGTGTCCTATGAGGATAGATTGAAGGTGTGTGGATTACAGAAGTTGATTGATAGGAGAAGAAGTGGGGATATGAAGAAACATTTAAGTTGCTTAAAGGATTTTATAGGATAAATGCAGGGGAAAATGTTTCTGTATTTGGTTGGAGGGACCAAAACAAGGGATCATTCCTGGAAGTTGAATAAACGTGTGGTCAGTTCTCACAAAAAATCTAGTCCTCAAGGATGAGGACTAGATTTTTTGCCTGCAAAGTGGTGAATGAGTGGAATGAGTTGCCAGAGTTGTATTTTTTCTGTTAATGGATTCAAGGAGAGGTATGACATATTGTGTGGATAGATTGGGTCTCCTGCGATGAGTCTTTGGACTCCATGGAGGTGCCCATATAATAATAATAATATTCAGTAATTTTGCTTGAGAGACTAGATTTCACACTTCATCATTGTCACACTCACTCGCCTCATGGGTACCTTCACACAAACTCACTTGCTTCCACTCTAATTGCTTTAAGTTTTCCTGAATTTTCTCTCTCTCTCTCTCTGTCTCTGTCTCTCTCTCTCTCTCTCTCTCTCTCTCTGCATCTACCACACCAAAACCATTTAGATGCAGTCTATCAGCATTATACAAAATCCTTCTTTCTGTCAAATCACAGAAATTTGTGACACAAATATATCATTCCTTCTGCTCAACCTACTTATAAACTCATTAGCTAGCAACGTTCTCCTCTATCATATTGTGGTAGGAGACTTAGTCTTCACCTTCTCTCTCTCTCTTCAGTTTTGCCTCTTCTTACATCTCCTTTACATCCTCCCTCATAGAACGTTTCTCAGATCGTTTGTGCCAACCAAGACAATCATTTCCTTCGACTTACCTTTTTGCATCTGGATAGCATGAATAATATTGTGAATTTTGCACTAGGGAAACACGATTTTGCCACACTTTTGTTACGTACTCCACTGATTGTTTGAATGAGCTATTTAGTTTGTAAGCAAGCCTTGTATTTTTTTTTTTTTTTTTTTAATATGATGTTACAATACAGTATGGTGGCAGAGCAATGGTAACAAAGACTGAGAAGGAGGACGTTGCTAGCTAGTCTCTGTATATAATTTTCTCCTTAACTTGTTTTTGTTGTTTGTTTGCTCGGTCTTTATTATTACTTTGGACCACCTGCTTCCTTTTCTTTTCAGTCCTGCTAATCTCTTGTCGTTTCAGCAATTTTTCAGTTTTGCATTTTGTCCTGTGAAGGATAACATTAGGCACTCACTTTTGAAACATTTAATATACTCTCTCTCTCTCTCTCTCTCTCCACTTTCAATTTCCTTCCACATATCCTTTAATTTTCTTGACAAAAACGTTTCACACACACTGCACTGCACAAAATCCCACAAATTCAAATCACCCGACAGCATGGTCTTTGCCACCATTGCTCTACCATGCTTTGGCACCATACTGTATTGTAATATCGTATTTAAACATAAAGAATACAAGGTTTACTTACAAACTAAATAGCTCATTCAATCACACACTTGTTTAAAACAAAAACTACAATAAGTTAACTTAATATTATCAACTGTAATATGAAAAAAGTTACTTATCCTTCAGGCGCGATAAATCCAATCTACACACACAATACGTCACCTAATGGCTACTCCATTAGGATGATATACCCTTGTAAAGTGGTCACTCAGTAACTCGACTATTTTATCTGTTTCTGTCACCTTGTGACCATCATCATTAAGGTTAATCTTTCCTATTCATTCTTTCTCTTACTTGCCACATAACAATTTTTGCCTTCCTTTTCTTGCTGGTTACAATCTTGCCTTCCTTCCTTCCACTCCTTTGGAACTTGACCCAGCATAAGACTGAAACAAATATGTCAAGACCAATGTCAGCTTCCTGGCATATTCTTTCAAAATACATAATAGTAAGTATATTACTAAAACATAACCTCCCTTTAGCAAATCCATGCTATCCATCAAAGATATTACCACTGTTGTCGACCCAGTTCTGGATCCTGGTTCTCACCAGCCTCCCCAAGACATGAACCATAATGACTGATACACATATAAGCCTATAATTTGATGCTTGAGTTCTGTCACATCCCTTATGAAGTGGCACAATCTTGCTTTCCTTCCACTCCTTTGGAACTTGATCTAATGTAAGACTCATATTAAACAGATATGTCAAGGCAGATGCCAACTCCCTGGTACATTCTTTCAAAATACGTGGTGATATATTATCAAGTCCCACAGCCTTGTTAACATCAAGTTTGCTCAATTTCCCATATACGTGCTGTTCACTTACAGTCAGTCTCTCCTCATCATCCACTGCTCTCAAACTCTCCATGATGTTACATTCACAAGAATAAAAGATCTTTATGAACTACTCATTAAATATCTCAACTATATTGTTTGCAGCAAATGTTCTTATACCATTTTCTTCAATTGGTGTTATCCTTCCATAATCATTCTTGTTTTTGCTGGCTACATATCGAAGGAACTCCCTAGGATTTTTTTTTTTTTTTTTTTTTTGGCTTCATTTGCTAACTGCTGCTCATACTTCACTTTTGCTACCCTTACCAACCAAGTCACTCTCCTTTCCTGTTCTTTGTAATCCTCATGGAATTTATTACCACTCCTCTTATGTTGCCTCCATAATGCCTTTCCTCTGTTATTGTATGCTTAATCTCTTCATTCATCCATTTCATACCTACCTTATTTAACCTTCTTACCCTTGGAATACATTTGGACATTGCTTTTACTAGCTATTTCTTGAATATTACCCAAGCAGCATTGATCTCCTTTCCACTAAACTCCTCATTCCATTTTACACCTGTAAGTTGTCTCCTGAGCTTCTCATAATCACTAGCCTTGTAGTTCCACATATACCCTTTCCTCACAGAAGTCCTCACACTGCTGGCAACCACTTCATGGTCACTCTCACCAATCAGAGGATGATTTGAAACCTTATTTGTAATAACAGCCTCTGATGAGATGATCAAATCTAAGACCCTCAATTGTTGTGTGCCCTCTCATCTCAGTTTATATTGCCATAATTAAAATCTCCCATAATGATCACCACTTATTTGATTATACATTTCATGGTCATTGCCATCCACATGACCAGGTCTATAACAACATACAACTTAGTGTTTCATTCTATTCATCTCTATCTGAATCCATACTGCCTGAAAACCACTACCACTATTTCCCTCTTGCATCTCTTCCATGTATGGACTATCTCACGCCATACTGCCTCAAAACCACTACTGCTATTTCCCTCTTCCATGTATGGACATAACTCTTTTTCTATCATCAATAGCACTCCACCTCCCTTCTGACCCTTTCTATCTTCAGAAAATACATCATACCTTCCATCTCTATTCATGTCTGGATGTCATCCTCATCCAGCCATTTCTCACTTATTCCTACAATTTTTGGGTGGACAAACTCAATCAATGCAACCATTTCATTTGCCTTATTTCTTATACTTCTAGCACTTGTATACAAACATAACAGCTCATTCCTGTATCTATAACAATTTTACTGATACCACTTACGGGATGTGACTTATCCGTACTTTCCTTGAGCCATTTTTTTTTCTCCTTATTCATCTCGGAACCTTCTTCAAATTCAACTGTGTTTTCCCTTGATTCCAGGTGTCATCCCCCTCCCTTACTATCTACAAATGCATTCACATCCTCTTGGAACATTAACTTTTCCCACACTGTATTTCCCTGTCCACCCCGAGTCTCATTCTCTACACTCATGCTATCCACGTCTTCATTCATAAGCACCACTTCACTCTCTTCTTCCTAATGCTCCTGCTTTTCACATCGCTTCTTACTTGATCAGATTCATTTTTTGCATTCATTTCTCTGCCTTTTAGCAGCAATCTCACCAAAACCATTCAAATACAGTCCATCACTTATACAGTTCATTTAGCCCTTGAAACACATTCCACACATTAACAAACTACTCTCCTTTCTCCTCATGCATTTATGCTAACATTATTCACAATCTTTGCTCTCCTCCTCATTTCATCACTCATACCTGGGCAGCTCACTTACTCCTCATATCCAATGCCTCAGTCACTGTATCCGTTTTACCTCCAGGAAAACGAACCTTGTGCATCTTCTCATTTACCACACCTCTAGTAATTGAATCTCTGTTACCTCTTTCATGCGAAACTTATTTCGTTTTTTTATTCTACACTCTTCCATACATGTCTAGAATTCTCTTCTAGTGGTAAGACTTATACGTTGGTTAGACATAACTGGTAATTAATTTACGGAATTAACAACGCATATAAAGTAAATTAATTAAAGATAACTTTAATGAATCACTTCTATATTTCGACAATGTCACATTGTCATCTTCAGGAACATAAAGATATGGTATGTGCACTACAGGAACTAACAAAGCAAATGAGGCAGAAATTAAGACACTAATTTTGTTCCTAAAGTCCTAATGGTGCCCTCTTGCGGGCTAATTTGGTAGTCTTGGCCGTTGGGCTGAAGTTCTCATAATGAAAGTCTCCCAAATTTGGGGCAGTTTCATGCACCCAAATTTGTTGAGGTTAGGAACGTTTTTTAGAGCTGCTGAAGATTCTTTGAATAATCTTTCGTATTTAAACTTGCTGCGATGGATTATTTTTGTCTTCTTCCAACGAATTTTATGGTGGGTATCTAAGGCATGGTCTGCCAGCCCAGAGCGGCTGTACTGGTGAAACCGGATGTAGTCTTGGTGTTCTGAAATCCTGATATTTGTTGTTCTGCCTGTTTGGCAAAAGTAGGACAATTTGCAGCTGCAAGGGACCTGGTATACACCAGGTAGGTCTAGGGGAAGTGGTTGGTCTTTGGTAGAGCGGATAAGGGATGCCAAATAGTGGGTTTTTGTGGGGCGGAGTTTAAACTCCGCCCCACAAAAACCCACTATTTGGCTTCGTTATGTGGATGATGTGTTTGCTATTTGGCCACATGGCTCAGACTCACTCCACTCCTTCCTAACACACTTAAACAACCAACATCCCAGAGTCCAGTTCACCTTAGAAAAAGAGGAAAACAACACCCTACCCTTCCTAGACACTTTAATCACCCGCCAGCTTGATGGATCTTTGGTTTTCTCTGTTTACAGAAAACCCACCCACACTGGCAGATACATTCACCAGCAATCCCCCCCCCCCCTCACAACAATATGGGGTGATAAAAACACTATATAACAGGGCAAAATTAATCTGCTCAGATGACAAGGCCCTGACTATAGAACTAAACCACATCCTCAACACTTTCTTAGCCAATGGCTATAACCCCAAAAAAATCCAAAAAATACTAAAACCTGAAAACCACAACCCCCCTCCCCCCCTCAACAATAAAGACTACACCAAGTCTATCACTATCCCCTACATCCAGGGCACCTCTGAAAAAATAACTAATATCCTCAAGAAATATGACCTTACTTCCTGTTACAGACCATA
The DNA here is from genome assembly GCF_054136105.1 of Typopeltis vanoorti. Taxonomy (NCBI): domain Eukaryota; kingdom Metazoa; phylum Arthropoda; class Arachnida; order Uropygi; family Thelyphonidae; genus Typopeltis; species Typopeltis vanoorti. Next base: position 81,749,198 of record NC_143568.1, read on the forward strand.
TAAAAAGTTGGCATCCCTTATCCGCTCTACCAAAGACCAACCACTTCCCCTAGACCTACCTGGTGTATACCAGGTCCCTTGCAGCTGCAAATTGTCCTACTTTGGCCAAACAGGCAGAACAACAAATATCAGGATTTCAGAACACCAAGACTACATCCGGTTTCACCAGTACAGCCGCTCTGGGCTGGCAGACCATGCCTTAGATACCCACCATAAAATTCGTTGGAAGAAGACAAAAATAATCCATCGCAGCAAGTTTAAATACGAAAGATTATTCAAAGAATCTTCAGCAGCTCTAAAAAACGTTCCTAACCTCAACAAATTTGGGTGCATGAAACTGCCCCAAATTTGGGAGACTTTCATTATGAGAACTTCAGCCCAACGGCCAAGACTACCAAATTAGCCCGCAAGAGGGCACCATTAGGACTTTAGGAACAAAATTAGTGTCTTAATTTCTGCCTCATTTGCTTTGTTAGTTCCTGTAGTGCACATACCATATCTTTATGTTCCTGAAGATGACAATGTGACATTGTCGAAATATAGAAGTGATTCATTAAAGTTATCTTTAATTAATTTACTTTATATGCGTTGTTAATTCCGTAAATTAATTACCAGTTAGAATTCTCTTCATTTCACTTTGCATCTATTTCATCTCTTGCCTTCTCTTTGCCAACTCAGCTTTCAAATCTTGCATCATTATTTTTGCTATCATTCACTCTTTCAGTTTTATTGCCAATGATACATGTTTATTTGCCATCGACACCACTCGCCACCTTACCGTTAATTCCACTCTGTTTTTCAAGCTACATTCTTATTGCTTTTGCTATTCTTACTCGCATCGATTGTTCAGTTCATTGGATTGCTCATTTGCTTTTTAAGCAATATTTCACTGCTCTTTTATAATCTCAGATGAGCACTAATCTTTCTTGTGGCATTCTCACTACCAACACCTTCAGTTACTGATACATTATTTCCCATCAAGTCATCACTCATATTACACACTAATCAAAGTAGATATGCGAATCCAATTTTATGCACCAATATCTAGTTTTTGCAGTGAATGTTAATACATTTTCTTCAAAACATTTTTGTGTAAAATTTAATTCAGCATGCTTTGGCCAAATTGCAGAATGAAGCAAGATTGAAAAATATCTATAATAATACTTCACCTAAACCATGTAACCCCATCTAAATGCAAATAAAATTACAGGAACCTTCCTTATTTCATAACCAAATATATATATGTTGAAACTTCAAAGTTTCAAAGAATGACCAGAGCTTATGAGAATGCAAACTGTGGCAGTGAGTTGCTTTAGTTTGCACTACTTAAAAGACACGGGCACTTCCCAGATGCTCATATATTTGCCTTTTATTAGTGGATTTCTGTTTCTGAAAAAACTTTTGGTGAATGCACTGGTAGCTGGTGCCAAAATAAAATGATTCATTAGCCTGGATTTTTTTATTTTTTAATAATTGAGTGTTATCCAATATAGTCATTTAATTTTTAGCATATTGTGAAGACTTGGCTTATTTGTCATCTGTATCCTTTTTACTTTTCATTTTTATTTTAGATTATCCATTAATGTCAGCTAATGTTTGTTGTTTTGGAGGATTCTTCTTACTTACTTGTTCTTACATTGTAATTTCATTTTGTCGCTGTGCTTGCTTTTTACATGATTAATAATAGATGTGTACTCCCTTTTACTTGAGTTTCATTTAGATACTTTGTTGTTTGCATATTTTACATTTCGCAAATTTTGAATCTTCACATAATATTTAAAAAAAAAAAAAAAAGTGCTTATAGCAAACATAACAAGCCTTTGTATGCTTTTCCCAATCATCTGCATTTGTTATAATGTACATAAATAATAGGAATTTTTGTGCTTTGGCTGAAGCCAAATATCTGAAAAACAAGCCGAATCAGCCAAATGCTGAAGCAAAACTGAACATTCACTGCATCCCTAATTATATTGATTGAATATGACAGACATTGGACACACTGACTTTGATAAATGACATGTAACAAGTGTTCAGAAAGAGAAGTGCATTCTGTTTTTCAGTTTTGATAGTGAATTTATATATTTTCATTGAGGTCTCTGAGAAAAGGCATTGAGGATTTGGCATTCACTGGATTAAATTACAAATAAGTCGTTACCATCAACATGTGTGACCAAAACTTGGATAACAGAGGATTGAAATGTTGAACATATTGTCCCAAAGTTTCTGCTGCAAGTTTGTTATGAGAGTAGGAAAAGATAAATATCCATATTCACTTTCTTTCACAAGTAAAAAATTATTTTTTCATTCAAAATACCAGAATATAGGATATGGAAAAGAAGACTTGATATCATGAGGTAATCAATTTTGTGAAAGAAAATCAATAGTGTTAGTGATTGGAATATTATTAAGGAGGAAATGTCAAAATTGTATGATATCATTGCTGCTCATAACAGTACTTCATGGTACAAACAATATCAGAGTAAAATGAATGCTTAATTTATTGAACTTACTAACATTTCACTGAATTTTTAACCAGCATTTTCTGAGTACAAATTACAAGTGTGGTAAACAATTTTCTTAAGATAACTGTAGAAACAATTAAAATTGTAGTTGAAAAGGAACTAATGCTCTAATAAGGCATTAGTTCCTTGGAGGTGGGGATGATAAAAAAATTAAGAAAAAGTCAGGCTAAATGCAGTCTTAGAATAATGGTTTGTCAGAGATCTTTGGCAAATTAATGCAAGCGTAATTGTTGAGGTTAGGAGTGTGTGTGTCCCATAGCTGATGTGAATTCTAAAAATAGTCTCTCAGACCTATGGCAACTTCTGTGTAGCACAGTTGTCTTCTTGTTCCATTTAATCTTATGAAAGAATGTCTGAACATGGTATGCCAATCCTGACTGGCCATATAGATGATTGTGGATGTAGTTTTTATGTTCTTAGAGACATGTTCACAGATTTACAAGGCTTTCCAAACTAGGATAAGCTGCAGGCACAAGGAATTTTATAACTCAAGGATATGCAAGAGGGTGAAACTGATCCTTAAGGAAATGGCTGAAGGGTTGCTAATTAGATGTGTAGTTTAAAGTGGCATTGAGATTATATTTGCAGCATTTTACTATCTTTCTGATGTGCTCTGAATATAAGAGATGTGAATAGTTTTGCAGTAATCTTGCATGTTAGTTGCAGGAGGGGTAGGGGGGCATACAGTATTTTATCTATTTTGTAGGGATTGTAGTAATTGGCTAAAAAGGTGATGGTACCAAAGTTCAGTAGCAAAGGCGGTGTAATTTGAACAAATAACCCTGGCTCTAAGTTTTGACTATTCCATGCTATTGGGATGGGTGATGGTGTGTGTGTGATTGCTTTTATAATCCATACACACTGGAAGGTATATATACAATCATTCACACCACCACCCATCCCCACAGTCCCTGAGAGAGAGAAAAAGCAAAGAGTGTTCATCTCACCCAGATATTTGCTTTATCTAGTATGATGAATCAATCCCAAGATACCTGGGAAACATGGGAGGATTGACCAAATACTTGGTCAATCATAATATAATTAAATCATTAATAATTAAACTATAATAAATTTAGTTTAATCCTTTATCCAAGTGTAAGCAAACAAAGTTTGCTCCTGAAGTATCTTCAGGACTGAGGCAACTCGTGATAAAGGTGGACTAAGCTCTCATCACTTGTCTTAGTATCTCCCATAATGCAAAGCACATCTCCTTGCAGACATACATAATGCTATGCATTAAAGGCACTATTATAATTATGCACTACCCAGACCGGTTTCGACCTTTATTGAGGTCTCGTCAGTGGGAGCCATACCCAGAGGTGGTGATACTAAGGTGGAAGTAACGGAGAAGTCATATTTACCTATCAGTCCTGAAGATACTTCAGGTGCAAACTTTGTTTGCTTACACTTGGATAAAGGATTAAACTAAATTTATTTTAGTCTAATCAAGTGGAAAAAACTTCCAACATCTTTCTCTAATCCAGAGTAATTTAATAATAAAGTGAGACCTCACCTTCGGCAACTCGTATAGGTATTATAAGTTTTTCACAATTAATTCTGAACACCATGTACGAAGGAAAAGATATCTCATAATAAATTCTACACAGACTATTGTCTCTTCAAATTTGGTTCAATTTTATATCAAGTTCGATGCTCCAATATTCCCATATGTTTTCTACCCATTTGATTTCCTATTCTGACAAACTATATGTGGTGGGGAAGAATTCTATGTGGACTGACTTCATTTGGTTCATGAATAATTCTCACTCTGCTTTTTGCTTATAGCAACGTTTCCCAAATGTTGGGTCACAAAAGCTAAATGCCAGGTCGCCTAAAAAAACTCTCGAAAACCTAGGTATTTCGTTTTGGGTTTTCTTTTTTCCACAAAACTCTAAATTACAAGTAAATAGTGTTTAATCGGGACTAATGAATAAATAATTTAATTAATAGAAACGAAAAACGCGCTCCGTCCTCGTCGCCATTTCACAGTCTCTTTGTTCGTGGTAAAGTAGCTCAACTAATGGCGAGGCAGTGCGGCGGTAGCCGTGCCACCAGCCGAATCATTTGGCTGTCTGGCATTTGTTTTACTCGCCTGCCACATACTCACTCTGCTTGTTCAGCTTGAGTTAAGCATCGAGAGAGAGCTTATGTTTTTGTATTTACTGATTATGTGTACCTAGCCCAGTGGATTCGGCTGAATAACCATAATTATTATAATTGTTTCTAAATAATTTATTTCATTCTTTCTTCATCTCGCTTGCCATTACCCATTTAATGATGGATAAATGGGTAATAAAACAACAAACAAACAATGTGCCGGTTACAAACTCTTCGATTAGCACCAATGAACAATCGAGTGATGTGCAGCCAGGCATGAGTTCTGAGAACAGCACTAACAAAGCCGCACAATGTGCTGTCTACTACTCTTACAAAAAAGATGATGATGTACTGGACCCAACAGTATTCTGGGCATTACATACAATTCAGTTTGATCAAGGGTGCTGATGACAAGAGAGTATAATATGAGTTCCATGCTGGATGAGATTTCAGCTGTTATCAAGGAACATATGCTAGGACTGCAGGCAAGTCTGAAGGAATGTTTCCTCCGAATCAACAGCAACAAAGCATGGATAAGGAACCCTTTTACAGTGAACGCAGAATCTGAGACAGAATTGCTGGATCCAGATGTTGAATCTATAATTGAACTGTCATGTGAAACAGGGTTTTCAACACTGGTTTTTCTAAAAAATAAATATAGAAACCAATTGGAAGTTGAACCGGATTTAAGAATAAAGTTATCATCTTTTCCTCCAAACCTGAAGTTTCTAGTTAACAAATAACAGCATCACACTTCTCATTAATAAATTACTTGGCTTTAGTTTAATTTCTTTATATTTTTGTAAGAGTAAATGCTTCTTTATTATAATTATAATAAATGAAACTCTATGAACATTCAAATCTATTTTATTTTACCTATTGTCTATAAAAATTTTAGTGGGTCACGAAGATGAAGTATTCAAATAACCGGACCACTTGGGAAACCTTGGCTTACAGCAAGATCTAAGTGAGGTTACATCTTTTTTCCATTAGAACCTGCACCTAAACTAGAATGAGCTGGAATAATTTTCATTGGTTAATTTTATATCCCATACATTTACTAGCTTTCAGGAAAAACTTACACTATGTACACTTTAAAGATAAGTTAAGTTTACTTTTTCCAACCTCTGATATTTTTTTTGCACAGTAATTTGGGTAATCTGAATATATTGATGCCTTCATAAAATGTTGTAAGACCTATCTTAAACCAAATCATTTCATTATTCATTCTCATTACAGTGTACTGTTTTACTTAGTCTTGCTTCTATCCAAATTCATCAGGAAATAATGAGATGCCGGACAATTCAGCACTCTTAACTGCTCTACAGGTAGTATTCCACTCTACACAAAGATACAGAATCAAATGAAACCATAATGACAAACGTAGTCATTACTAGGAGTTGATAAGCTTTCGAGGAAAACATGAAATGGAAATGAAGGCATATGTTTCATAGCTGAATATCCTATTTCAGAAATAACTTTTAGTTTAACTAAGTAATTTAATTTTGAAATATGATTAGGAATTGCATCTTTGAGATTCTCTTTGAGTTTATTAGAGAAATATGCATAATTATGTCTTTTACATATGTTTAGTAATAATCCCATCTAGGTTATTCCAAGAACTCTCCTTGTTGACTTCAAATACAGTTTCTGATAGGAATCTTATAGGAGACATTTAAATATTTGACCCTTACAAGTAATTAGTTTACTTTCATTAATAAGATGTCCTCCCACCCCCTCCCAGAAACTTGGGTTTTTCTTATTTCCACTTTTATCTCTTAAAACACTTTATTACTCTTGTACATTTTAAATAAGATTCACCACATATAATTAGCATTTTGGAAGAAGAATGATAAATGTCTTTAACTTTCAAATACTAGAACCTCATATATAGATCTTAATGGCAAACACGTTATCATTCATAATATAAGGCACAATGTTAAAGTTGTCTTTGTTATTATTAGACACCAAACACAATTTATACTATTCAAGGTGGTTAGTCCACATCAGGCAGCAGAAGTTACTGTGTGAAGACTAAAAATCGTCACATCACATTGGGATTCAAACACCTTACCTATTATGGTGAAACTAAAACAGTATCCTAACTGGCTGCTCATCCACAGTATCGTCAAAGCATGAAAAGAAACTGCTTTGATCATCACTCATTTTCCAATAGATCCAGACAGACTTAGTCATTCTGCAAGAAATGAGAAATAAATATAATTTAAAACAAAATCATTTAACTGTACTAATAAGTAATATCAAGATTTTTAAAATGATACTTCTGGTAGTATAAAATTTTTTTCTGCTGAGCATTTTCTTTTTTATTTCAGTAATTATTTTAAATTGCTTAGAGTTTATATTCATCCTCATATTGCTAATAGACTTATAGAGAAAACTATGTTAGAAATCCAAACATTGCATTGTAAATAACATTAGTAAAAAATAAATGTACTATTTATTGTATAGACTGTTATATTAACTGCATTTTAATGGACGAGCATTTAACATATTTTATCAGACATCTATGAGAAAACTATATTTGCACTTTATTAAAAACAAGTATTGCTACAGAGATACATTTCCAACTCTAGTTTCTGTGTTTATGTGAATTTATTAAAGCTAAATGTTTTGTAGATGACCAGTAATTTTTTTTTCTCCTTTTTTAAAGGCCACACAATTAATGCAAGATCCAAACATGCAAAATCTGTAAGTATCTGCTTTAATTTTTGCCACTAAATTTTAACTAAATGACTTTTGGAAGAAAAAAAAAAAATTAACTAACTAAATGATAATAGCAACTGTCATGTATTTCTCTTGTCTTTTCTTTGGTGTTTTTGGCTATTTCAAAAATTCATTATTGCATCTCATAATCTTTTTTTTTTTTTTTTTAAAAAAACTTCTCTTGTATTTGAAATTTATGAAAACATACAATACTTGCTAGTATGTTATTACAGTTGACTATTGCAAACTTGTAGGTGCTACAGAAGTGGGTTCTTATAATGAGTAATTTGCAGTGAATTTCTTTTAGCGAAGATTTTTTGAGACTTTTTTTTTTTTTTTTTTTAGCAGTTTGTTATGGTAGTAATACTTGCTTTGGTGCAAGTCGACGGTATTCTATTGGTAAATCTGCAATAATTTATGTTATGGGAACACTTGTACTTTATGTGTGTGTGTGTGTGTGTGAGTGTGAGAGAGAGCTTCCGTAGCTCAGTCGTTATACACCAAGTCCTTTGGTCAGAGAGATCTAGGTTCAGTTCCCTTCAGTGACATGAGGAACCTTTAGATCTCTTTTGACGAAAGGGGAGTTAGCTGGTCTCATATGGAGATAGGGTTTTTTTTACCCCGAAACTCGGGTTTTTTGTCCTCCAGAACAGGCACACTATCCCTGTGAACATATGCATCTACAGACATAGGACACACTGGAAGGCATAGGACTAACCACCTTATCCTTGAGTTGCGGTTGCATAGTCCAAGAATAGTTGGAAGATCGTGGGTGCATAAGTGCCTGTATGCCTGTTAGGACCACTGATGATGATGATAGTAGTAGTAGTAGTAGTGTGTGTGTGTTGTAATTGCCAATTTTTTTAAATTTTTGTCATTGAAAAATACACAAGTTTATAATTTGGTTTTTAAGCCTAAAGTATATACATCCAACTAAGTACAAAATCCTTGTTAATCATTATGATCTTGAAAGCCTGCTTTAGAGACCAAACAGGGAACATTTTGAAGTCACTTCAGCATACTTGGTGATGGTATCACACTAGGCAATAAAATTAATCTACTATTTAGCCATTCAAATATCCATGTTCACAGCGTGATGCAAAACCTATAGCCTGTTAGTTGAACATTTGAACACTGTTAATGGACAGTAGATACTGTCCACTCAGATGGTTCAAGGAAGTATTGTTAAAATAATGTATGTCATCATTCCTGTAATCATTCCAATAATTCACACAACCAAAGAAGGGGAAAACTATCATCAGCTGTTGAAGAAAGAGCCTAGAAGATTTCCATTTGGCATTGAAAACTATTAAACAAAAGGATATCTTGTCTGTTTGCTTACTTGGGAAATAGGATTAAAACCAAGTTTATATAAAATTACTTTATCTTGAATACAAAAGGATATTTTGAATCTGCCATTATTTCAGAGCAAGACATTTGAAACCCAATTAAAAACTTTCAAATTGATGTAAATGATTCTGAAAATACAATTTTCAGTATTTGAGTGACCTTGATAGGGAACTATTTAAGAAAAATCCTTTAATTTATCCTTTCATTTAATAGTTTTATATTGCCAAATTGAAGCTTCTAGAGGCTCTTCCTTCAAGTATTCTAATTCAAGCACCAAGTGTTCACTTCTGCATAATAAGCTTTCTGTGATATGGGATTGCTGTGGAATTAAAAAGAGGGTTCTGGCACTCTTAAGGCTTTTGCCTAGTCTTTAGTAATAATGCCATCCTAAGGCAACACTGATGCCTAAGACTAAGTTCTCATAAGCTCTCTCTAGTCAGTTTTAAAGATTTTAATTATGTTTCACATATTTGGCTTTCAATTAATGATGGATTCATGATATCCTTTCATATACTAGCTGTAATCAACATTTAATATACCATTCATATGATCCAAGAGTTTACTGCTTGGATCATGTGAATGGTATTTAAAAAAAATCTAATTACTTTATGTTAATGTCTGCAAGAAATTGATTCTCGCTTTCCATTCTTATAACTAATATTTCTATTTCATGCATGTGGGACCTAACAAATTCAATCATGGAAAAATTCATTCAAATCAAATATGATTCTTGGACAAAAATTGGATCAGTTTTCTTTCTTTTTACATTTCCTTTTCAAGCAGAAAAATTCCAGGTAGGTCTCGCCTTTACGAATTAATTGGTTCCTGGCAACCGTTCGTGAAGTGGGAGTTTATTTGCCTTAGAAATAATGCTATAAGCAAGAGTTACATTCGTAAGAAGGAATATATAAAATGAATATTAAATTATAAGAAAAGACTTTACTGGCCAAAGATTTACATATTTAAAAAATAACATAAGAAAAAATGTTTAATTAAAAAAGGTTATTTGAAAAAAAAAAATTAGCTCATTTCTATATCACCAGGTGAATTGGCAACCATTGAGGTAGTAGGAGATATATTAAGAAGCTGCAGTGCATCTTTTTCAAAGAATGCCTCGAGTGTCATCTGCTTTGTTGACTTTCACTTCTTTTCGTTTAAAATAGCTCAATAGCAAGCAGAAGTATTATTCATTTTGCTGGAAAATTTACTAAATCGTTCTAGTCTGAATCTAGTGATTTAAAGATTGCTTGAGCTCTTTTCAAGAGGTTTAAATGCTTCTTCTAGGCCTTTTAAAGTAAAAAACCAAGTTGGATCTTCATATTCATTATCTTTTTTGTCTTTTTCTTCTTCATTTCTTTCCTGTTCCTCTAATTCAAGAAATCATTGGGTGAGAGTTCCATAGTGTGAGATTGAAGCATCTCATTAACATCACCTTCCGAAACTTCCATTTGCAACTGGTTTTGCAGATTTTGCAGCTTCACTTTGTACTTTAATGTTATGCCAACCAGTTCACTTTTTATAGAAGTCAAACCACCTGCTACTTGCAGCAAAAGTCTCTTTGCAGCCATCCTCTTTTTTGGTCTTTCAGCATTTTAAAAATGGCTAATGCTTTAGTACAAATTGTTGCATAGGTAATAGACATGTTTAATTGTTGAGTTTGGTCGCTTATCCAAGCAGTTAACAGTTTTTCCATATGAGGAATTATACTGCCTGTTTCTTTATTACATAACCATGTAGACTGCATAGATCGTGTATTTTTTACTTCTTTCAAATATTTTCTTTAATCTTTAAAATGGTGCAAACTGTAGAAGCAGCAACAGAAAATTTCTCAGAAACAGTGCCACGTGATGGCTGATAATAATTTCGTATTTAACATAATTGCTTTTCTTTGTTTCTTTTGTTCATTTTCTGATTTTGCACTGTTGCTTCTTTTTGACATTGTGGAAAAGTGAAAGTGTTATAGTTAAAAGAAAACCAAATAAAAAATCAGGTGTAATTGAAGAAAACTATGAATAACACACTCGCATCACCAAGGCTCGTGAGTGACTGAGGTTCATTCTAACAGGTCATTACATACTGCGTAATTCCCCATACACATACCCCTAATTGCCTTCGCCACACACAATTTAAAATAAAAATTCCGTTCCCAAATATTCGCAAAGATAGAAATTCGTAAAGCAGGAATTCATGAAGTGAGAACTACCTGTAATATATATGTACTCTTTTTGTAGTATTCAAGTTTTTGTGGGAGAATGCTAAACATTCTCCCACAAAAAACATTACAGTGCAGAAGTACTTTTCTACTGGCTGAAATGGATTGTGAATGCCAGGGGGCCATCTACAGCCCATAGACTTCATATGGCTCATGGAATGTTTTCTCAAAGCCTAAAAATTATTTCAGCTATGTATACTAAAATTGTCCACCAACTGTATTCTTAACTGAATTTATTTTCCACTAGTCTAAAATAAGGCTATCTGACAAAATTATTATAATTGCAGAATTGATTATGATGCATTGCATTCATCTAATGACACTTTGCGTTTTTGTAATGCTGCCATAAACAGCGAGTGTGTTATTCGTAGTTTTCTTCAATTACACCTGATTTTTTATTTGATTTTCTTTTTAACTATAACCCTTTCACTTTTCCACAATGTCAAAAAGAAGCAACAACAGTGCAAAATCAGAAAATGAATAAAAGAAACAAAGAAAAGCAATTACGTTAGAGAAAAAGTACAAAATTATTATCAGCCATCAATTATCGTCAAAAATTTAAAAAATCATACTGTTTTAATTTATTTTTGTATCAGGATTCCTTAAGTCTGCCAGTTTCTTATATTAACATCGTTGGATAATTGCTAATGTATAAATAAATATACAGTAACTCAGGTATGGACGTAGCTGAGTTATTGTAATTGCCATACTTTTTTTTAAGTGAAAAGCACATTAGTGGCCTTCTCATTCATCATGCAGCTTGGAATTTAATTCTCTAATGGTGGAGTAATTACCTGGGAGTGGTTGATACCCTTTGAAATTAGTTATATGTTTTATTTGGCATTTCCTGTATCTGATGTCTGAATTTCTTTAACTTTTGTGCTGTACATTATTTAGTTTGTTCATTTGCAAGAGGTATTTTCTTCTAACTTTTCAGTATATGATTTCCTCAACAACCTTCTGTAACACCACATCTCATAAGCAGCTATCCTTTTTCCTATCAGACTTCTTTAGATTCCAAGTCTCGCATCCATTAGTCACCGTTGTGAAAACAGCTGTATCCAGAATTCTCAACGTGGGTCTTGTGGAGATAGATCCATCCTTCTAGACTTTAGACAAATCTCTGACTTCTAATAAATGTCACTTTGAAAACCCATTTTAAAATTTAGTTTAAATGCATGAAATGAGCTTGGAATGATATATTTTATGCAGGTCCTTTTTCCTCTGAAAAGCAAAACAGAAATTCTTTATACCATTTTCACAATTTTCTCCCCTTCTTTCCTTATAGAATTCTAATATACAAAATATATCCTTGTCATCATGCTACAGTTTTAGATATATTGCAAATTGTGTATATAAACAGTGATTAACAATGCTAAGTATATATTTTGACTTCGAAAAGACAAAATATATAAAACTTGCCATCTATAACTATAGCAGTTGTGCCTTCAGAGCCCTTGCAAAAGCTGTTGGGTATAATTTCTGCCCATCTGAGATCCATCCATCTATTCATTGGACAGGATCAGAATCTATTTTCTTGGTGATGTTCCACACTGGCCCTTGCTAGGTGATCCTGGCATATGTTTTTCTGGAGGCTTCAACTCTTTGAAGATCAGGCACCATCCATCTATCTCACTGAAGGTCTACCCCTTCCTCTTTTTCCAGGAACTTTACCTTCTATTACTGTTTTGAGAAGTCATCCTTTCAATATGTCCAAAGTATTTCAGCTTTCTTCTTTCAATATCTTTAAGGAGCTTTAAAGTTCTGCCAATCTTTTATAGCACCAATCCAGTTGACCACTTTTCAGTATATGATTTCCTCAACAACCTTCAGCTTCCTTTTTCCTATCAGGCTTCTTTAGGTGCCAAGTCTCACATCCATAATCACTGTTGTAAAAACAGTTGCATCCAGAATTCTCAACATAGGTCTTATGGAAATAGATCCATCCTTCTAGACTTTAGACAAGTCTCTGACTTTTGATGTCTTCTGAACAGCAATCTTCACATTAATAACGGATCCCAGGTATTTGAACTTGCTGCCTTCCTAAATTCTTTCTCCGTTAAAGTACAAGTTTCTCAAGAGCTTCTCTGTTTATATTTCCTCTGAGAACCATAATCTTTGTCTGGCCAGGATTGAGTTGAAGTCCTCTGTTCATACTGATCTCATTAACTTTGTTAAGGATTTGTCTTAGTTCTTCCTTGTCATTACAAAGGAATACTCTATCATCAGCATACCTTAGATTACTGATCAATCTGCCACTTATCCTAATTCCTATGGCTCATCCAATACTTCATGCATGATTTCCTCAGCATTGTACAATCATTTTATTGGTGTCAGTGGGGCATTATATCAAGCAGTACTTAGTCTTTGAGTTATAACTCAGCAGTTAGAATTGAAGGAAGTAGACGAAGATGGTTTAATGTTAAATCTGGTGTCAGACAAGGGTGTATCCCCTCTGTTATTCATTATCTATATGGATCACATTATGAAGAAAATTGGTATTAAACCTGATATCCAAATTGGAGATGTTAATGTCAGCTCTTTGTTTTATGCAGATAATGTTATACTTCTAAATAAATCTGCTAAAAGTCTGCAAGATTCCCTGACTAAATTGAATAACTGTTGTAATAGATATGATATGAAGGTCAGCAATAGCAAGACAAAGACAATGAAAATAGGCAAATCGCCAAAAATATCAACTGCATTGTGAATGGAGAACCTATAGACCAAGTAAAATGTTTCAGCTGCTTAGAAAGAATTTTTAGTGAAGATGGTAAATTAAATATGGAAATGGACAACAGAATCAACAAAGCTGGTATGGTAGGAAGTCAACTGAATAAATTTATATGGAATAAGAGAAATTAGTCAAAACACTAAATTAGCTGTGTACAACACAGTATTCGAACCAATTTTAACTTACACTAGTGGCCAAAATTGTGGAAACCTTTTGGAAAAAGTGTATTTTTGAGGTTTTGATGGCTCATGACACCACTTTTTTTCTTTTTTTTTTTTGGTGTAATACCATAAAATTATATATCAATGGAAAGATATTTTAATGAAGAATGTATTGCAACAAAGTCTGTTCAATTATCTGTATTCTATGAAAAGTTATAGCCAAATAACCAGAAAAAAGAAGCACGACTTGCTTGGGTTCATATGAAGTAACTTTCCTTCATTTGAATATAGCCAATGAGCATGACTGTTTAGAGAGCCAATCAGGTGTCATCTTGTTTTGGCAATGAGCCAATAAGGTCACAGTAGGATTCAGCTATTGATGTCATGTATTGGAGCTGAGAGGAGGACATTTGTCAGTGTGTTATATGATTGCTATCAAGTTGGTTGGTTTTTTTTTTGTGTTCTTTCATTCAGTGAGCTTGTAAAACGTACTATTAAGTGAACAAGGCTACAGTTATGAAGAAATTAGAAGAAAAATTGGTGGAAATTTTACCAAAGGTGGCATTTCTAAATTTTTGAAGAGGTATAAGGAGACTCAGTCACTACAAACCCAGACTGGTAAAGGCAGGAAAAGGTGCACAACAGCAAGTGATGATAGAAGAATTGAGAGACTGTGCCTACGTGACAGAAAAAAATCATCTGGTTGTATACAAGATGAAATGGCACAATACAATGTGAAGTTGAGTGCAAGGACTGTTCGGCACAGACTGCAGGAATTTGGTCTAAATGCTAGAATTCCACGAAAAGAGCCATTTTTATCTCTCAAACAAAGGTTAAAAAGATTAAACTGGGCTAAAACCCATGTTAACTGGACAGCGGAACAATGGGACAGTGTTATTGGAGTGATGAGACTAAAATCTCCCTGTTTGGTAGTGATGGCATAAAATATGTAAGGAGAAGAATCGGAGAAGATTTGCATCCTGATTGCATTACACCTACCGTGAAACACCCACTTAGTGTTATGACATCAAAAGATGTGGGCAGAATTTGCTTGAGTAATGGGAATATAAATGCCCAAAAATACATAAATGAAATACTTGAGCCCATAATGAAGCATTTATATTTCAACAGGATTCAGCTCCGTGTCATGTTGCTGCTGTGTGTAAAAAGTGGTTTCAAGATAACCATATTCCACTTATATTGTTAACTAATTATATTTACTAAACTAAATTAATAGAAGCAATAATTCAATCTTGATTTCACATTATAACAGCTTCAGAACTAAAAAATTTTGTTCACTCCATGGGAAGGGGTTGTAAGGCCATAATTAATGCTACAGGTTACCCAACTAAGTATTAACTCACATTATGAGAATTTTTTGTATATCTCATTTTTTCTGCGTTTCACTTTACTTCTTTATAACTGCTGTTTTAATAAAAAAAAAAAAAAAAAAACTCTTCATAAAAGTTATTGCAATACATTCTTGATTAAATTATCTTTCCATTGATATATAATTTTATGGTATTACACCAAAAAAAGTGATGTTATGAGTCATCAAACCTAAGAAATACACTTTTTCCAAAAGGTTTCCACAATTTTGGCCACTAGTGTTTGTATCTGAGAACTGGGTTAGTATTAAAACACTTGACCAAAGACTAGAGACCATAGATATGAGCGGCCTGAGGAAGATTAGGGGCATGAACAGATGGCATCAATGGCAATATCATATTAAAAATAAGATTATGAGGAAAGAACTTGACATTGTTAGCATCCAGGAATGTGTTAGCAGAGCTAATCTCAGGTGGTATGGTCACTTAAAGAGAATGGGAGAGGAAAGATTAGCAGAACAAGTGTTCTCTGCCAGGTTGGAAAAAGACCCATAGGAAGATGTGGATTGATATGGTAAAAAGTGCTTTAGAAGATAGAAATACAAGATCTGATAATGTTGGAGTCTTGACAGGTAACAGATTGATTTGGAGGAAAATTGTAGATAGGAAGTTAGTAATGATGTAAATTTTTCATGTAGTACTATTATATCCTGTACACCCCCTTGAGGGTGCATGTCAGTAATTTGATGATGAGATACTAACAGGTGAGGAAAAGATAGGCATCCCTGCTTAACTCCCTTGCCAACATGAAGCTAATCAGTTAGTCCAACACCTGTTCTTACCATGGTCTTGCTCATTGTACAAGTTAGCTATCAACCTGATGATGTGTTGAGGATAGCCCATTAATTTCATTACCTCCTTTTATTCAGTTCACTAAAAGTGAACTGAATAAATTTATATGAAATAAGGGAGAAATTAGTCAAAACATTAAATTAGCTGTATATATATAAGCTGTATATACAAGACGGTGTTCAAACTTTTTGAGCAGTCAATGAAACGCATTACCATAGGAAATCTAAATTCTTTCTAGTTTTTAATGATCTGTTTAAGGCAAAGAATCTGATCTCAGGTATCCTTTCCTTTCCTAAAACCTGCTTGTTCCTCTGGCACCTCTGCTTCAACTTTGGCCTCAATGATCTTTAATAAAATCTTGCTTGCATGTGAGATTAAACTAATAGTTCTGTAGTTTTTATAGTCTTTCGTATCTCCCTTCTTAATGTAGGGTATGAAAACTGACTTATTCCAGTCTTTAGGCCATGTATCCCATATCATTGTAATCAATCTATAAAACATTCTTATCCTTCCATCTGCTGTGGCTTTAATAAACTCTGCTGAGATTCCATCTGCACCCAGGTCCTTATTGTTATTAAGCTGTTTAATTGCTCATTTAACCTCGTGCTAAGTGGAGGAGGTTCCAAATTGAAATTTTCCTGGTATGAGGACTTCTTCAAATTTTCATTATCCTCTCTGCTGCGTTCTTCTCAGTACTCCATGTGTTGAAGTGCTATGAGGACATCATGTTGGAGGTTTAATGGAATATTTACAGCATTGGGAAAGGATTAAAAGCTGATTTTAATGCTTCCAATATTTTATCTCAGTCACTGAGACATCTTCAGCGATTACAAATAACTTTTGTAACACAACAGATTAGTTTACCACATTTATATTGCTAAATATAAATATTTAACAATATATACTACACCACTTCGGCAATACAATAGTAGAGGTATGTAAGTTTCGGTTCACTTAAAACCTTGATATTCCAGGTATACCTACTCACTGATGAGACCTCAAAAAAGGTTGAAACTGGTCTGGGTAGTGACCTCTTCTCATAATGTAAAACAGTATTTATACATCACTTAGGAGCTGGGTTTTACATTATGAGAGAATATTAAAGTTAGTGACGGATCTTGCTCCACCTTTGCATGGAGTTGCCCTGGTGTTGTACTACCCAAGTGATCATTTACACTTGGTTCCGCCAATAGTTTTTTCGGCATTCAAACTCTATGGATGTCGATGGATTCGACCTGAGTTTTGTACCCGGCTATAAAATAAAACAGGATTTATCATCTCCCTCTCAATTATGTTCCTTTAAGTTGAGTTAGCCTATCTTACATATATGTGGTAGGGTCCTCTCTTCTCCATCTTGGAAACTTGGTTTTATTTATTTTTTTTTTTTATCCTGTGAAACAGGTAAAGCATTTAATGAATTTAATTTAATCCTTTATCCAAGTGCAAGCAAACAAAGTTTGCACCTGAAGTATCTTCAGGACTGAGGCAACTTGTGGCAAAGGTGGACCAAGCTCTCATCACTCCTTTTCTTAGTATCTCCCATAATGCAAAGCACATCTCCTTGCAGACATGTATAATCCTATGCATTAAGGGGAGGACGACTACCCAGACCGGTTTAGACCTTTATTGAGGTCTTGTCAGTGGGAGCCAGACCCAGAGGTGATGATACTAAGGTGGAAGCAATGGAGAAGTCATATTTACCTATACAAGTTGCCAAAAGGTGCTTCACCTTATTATTAAATTACTCTGGATTTAGAGAAAGATGTTGGAAGTTTTTTTCACTTGGTTAGACTATACTAAATTTAATTTAATCCTTTATCCAAGTGTACGCAAACAAAGTTTGCGCCTGAAGTATCTTCAGAACTGAGGCAACTTGTGGCAAAGGTGGACCAAGCTCTCATCACTCCTGTTTCAGACTCACATGTTAACCAGCATATATATACAGGGTGTTCGGGATAAATTTGACATATTTATAATTAATTATATTTTTCCGTAAGTTACATGTATTAACACACACTTCTCTTCATTTAAAAGTTTGGACCCTTCTTCATTCATATACAAGATGTCAGAAAGGATGGATAGCTGGAACCCACCTGAATCATGGAAGAGAATAACTTGTATCATGATGATTCGTGCCCGCCATCAAAATAAGGATATTATGACTGCTGCCCAATGCTCCCTGAATACAGTAAAAACAATCAGGCATGAACTAGAAACTTGCAATGGTGACTACGAGGATGTAGCAAGAAGAAAGATCCCTAGCAGACGATCTGATTGCGTTCGTACAGCAGAATTCCTCGCAAATCTGCAGGAACAGGTGTTGAAGAACCCTGGCATTGGAATTCGGGCTTTGTTCGTGGAGTTGCTAACTGTAGTCAAGCCCTGGATAACAAGGGTAGCCAATGGTAGGCCGTATGTATGGCAGCAGGATTCGGCCCCTTGCCACACCTCTGGGAAAAGTCAAAAATGGTTGTCTGAAAATTTCTACGACTTCACCAGTCCAAATGTTTGGCCTCCAAACTCCCCAGACCTTAACCCCATGGATTATTTTGTATGGGGCGCAGTTGAAAAAGACACCAATCGCACTTCCAGTAATACAAAAGCCCAGTTAATGGATAAAATTAAAACAGTTTTTGCGGCCCTTCCCAGGGAGACAGTAGCATCAGCTTGTTCGAGGTTCCGAAGCAGAATTGAAGCTGTGATCGATGCTAATGGTGGTTATTTTGAGTAAATCTTGTTGATAGTATTGTAATTAACTCTGCCTGTAATGTTTTTTTGTCAATTCATTAAATTTAATAGATACAAAGAAGATTTTCTTTTTCCTTACGAAACTGTCAAATTTATCCCGAACACCCTGTATATATATATATATGACTTCATCACTTTAGTTGTTTTGATTGCAGTTATACCCGAAGTCATTTGATAGACCCTTTTGATTTTGATGATTTATTCTGTTCCAGTCATACTTTTCTTAAAAAATGTACTGAGTTTTAAATTTCTGAACTGTGAATCTTGTCCACTTTCAGTTACTTTGTGAACACTGTGTTTTTGTATAATTTTTTCAGGTGCTCATTGCTTATTGATATTAATTGATATTGCTTTTGTTATTGTAAATTTTGTAGTCTTTTGTCAGTAATGAAAAAATTAAAAAAATAATAATGACAAATTTGGGTGGACTAAATAAATATTGTTCTTTCAAAAACCATAAAAGAAAAGATATCATTATTATGCAAGAAAATGTATCCTAGTAAGTCATTTGCATGTTATATTTATTAAATTAAGAAGTTTCTAAAAATAACATAGCACAATGTTAATAATTCATGATTGTAGGTGTTAACTTTTGTCACCAGTAATGTGCATATATTTTAGTTTCTTTTTTAGCATTACTTTGCTAAAAAGAAAGAACTAATATGAAATTTAGTTTTATGCAGTTTTATTCATTTTGGTAAATTATGGAGACCACTACCATGTTAAGAATTTTAGTCTTCATATTAGGGTCATTATCTGGAGTATACACAGTGGCGGCTGGTGACAATAAAAACAGGTGGGGCCAGGGGCCAAAAACAACTTAATTTTTTTATATTTATATAGTGGGTTCTATAATAGAATGTTCTTGTTTTTTTTACCATCTTGTTGAGTAATATGCACATCTCTGGGTTGGTATGCACCAGGTCTTTTGATTTCCAATTTTTTTTCTAGACTTAATAACGAGAAACGTTTTTCCAATAAACTATTCATTTTGTTCATAGTTAAAATGTATTGTTTATGGACGTAATAAAAATTTAAACTTAAAATAAATTATAACAAAAAACACCAACAATAATTAAACACACTAAAAACAATAAAACAGATCAACAATGAGAATAAATAATAAGACAATGAAAGAATCGCAGGCTATTTACGTACAAACGCAGTGATTGGGCCAGGCTAAACGAGCCCCAAAATAAGCGTTGTGTATGGTAAACAAACATGATTGCTAGTGCTCGTGCTTCACAATCAAAGAATCGTGTGCTATGTATGTACGTGCCAACACAGTGACTGGGCGAGACTAAACTGGCCCCAAGATAAGCATTGCTCCCGGTAAACAAACAGGCAGTGAGCCCATGGTTCATGATGGTGATGATGATTTAAATGGCCATTGGACAGATTTAAATTACTCATCATTGAATTACTTTAAAAGCAAGCAATCACAAGTCATGATAACAAAGCAACAAGCAGAAATTAGGGATAACAGGAGCAACCAGTTGCCTTCAGTGAACAATCATGTGGTTAATCTTCCACGCCCTGAACAATGATGAATTCTCACTACTGAGAAAAGGCCTAGACTTTGCTGTGGTACCTAGGACAGTTAAAAAATTGGATACAACTTCTTGATGCATTTATCACACATCTTCCTTCTAGTAGTCTTTCCTTCAGTGTCTACCTTAAGCCTCCACATACTGGCCTCTTTAAATTTGCACTCATACCTCATTTTGGTGTGATGAACAAGAGCTTTCCAGTCAATTCTATGTAGAGTATTCAGGACATGATCAGAAAGCCCAGATTTTACATGGTTATTAAATTTAATGTATCATTTATGTTCCTTTTATTTCTGATAGGAATTGTGAATCCAGCTGCACATATATAAGGCAAGTTACAGGTGAAGCGAATATGGTATACTCTAGGGTGGGCCATGGGATCCTTAGGAATGGAATAAGTTCTTTTAATTTTGCAGGAGGTTTAAAGGTGGTATTAAGGTTGTATTTGTGTAGTATTCTGTTTATTTTATCTAATATACCTTTAATTTATGGAATGGCTACAGTTTTATTGTAATCTAGTTTATATTTGTTTTTAAGTGGAGTCTTGTGAAAAATTTTGTTGATAATATTTTTGCTGTAGCCACTTTTTAGGAAAGTCTTGATGATAATTTCTAATTCATGCTTTCTCATTGGAGCAAATCTTCAAAGCACTGTTTTAAAGTGAGTTAATGACATCTAGTTTGTGTTGGGTGGTGACGGGGTAAGAGTTTATATGTACGTAAACTGTATTCGGTTCACCTGTAACTTGCCTTATATAGGTGAGGCTTGATGCACAGTTCCTATCAGAAAAAAAAAGGAACATAAATGATACATTAAATTTAATAACTATGATAATCTGGCCTTTCTGATCATGTCCTGAATATTCTACATAGAATTGACTGGAAAGACTCTTATTCATTACATTACACCAAACTAGTATGAGCACAAATTTAAAGGGGCCTGTGAAATTCCAATCAGCTGCCCTAAGCTTGACAATAATGATAGTCCAAATATCTCAGGAGTTTTGTCTGTCACATATTCTAACTTTTTATTCTAAGAGTTCATTATAAATTATAATTAGAACTATAGTATTTAGGATTCAGTGGCAAGCCTTGAAGAAAACCCTGATTGATTCAGCTAGAGAGGCATGTGGTGAAGTTGTCTGCAAGGATAGAAAAATTAGAACTCCATGGTGGACACGGGAAGTTAAAGAGGCAGTGAAGGAAAAGAAGAAAGCATATCAAAAGTTCCTGGCAAATAAGTCAGCTTGTGCTCTTAGAGAATACAGAGACAAATGTAAGAAAGCTAAACACTATGTAAAACTAGCTAAACAAAAGTCATGGGAGGACTTTGGCAAGAACATAGAAAATAAATATAAGAAGGTGGCAAAATATTCTGGAGGTTGTTGAAGAAGCTGAGGAATGGAGGAAAGAGTGCTGTAAAAGGATTTAGAGATGATAAAGGTGACATGAAATCGGGAGAAAAAGATATCCTTGAAGTATGGAATAATTACTTTGAAAAACTGCTAAATGAAACAAGCAGTAATGACAGCACTACTTGTTTCATTTAACGGCAAAAAACGCTGAGGCATGCAGTCAGGAATACATGTCCATCCTTGAAGTAGAAAAAGCCATCAAAGGCTTGAAATGTGGAAAGGCATAGATGATATTCGACCAGAAATGCTGAAGTATGGTGGTATAAAAGTCTTACAGTGGCTGCACTGCATAGTTCAGAATGCCTGGACAGAGGGACGAATTCCTGATGATTGGAGTAGAGCTCTCCTAGTACCCATATATAAAAAGGGAACTAAAACTGAATGTGAGAATTACAGTGGTATTTCCCTACTGAGTGTTCCTGGTAAGATCTATACAAGTATACTTGAGAAACGGTTGAGAAGAATTGTGGAAGAAAAGCTTGGTGAAGAACAAGCTGGATTCAGGCCAAATAGAGGCTATCAGGATCAGATCTTCACCTTACGACAAATAGTCGAGAAAGCATGGGAATATAACAAAGATCTGTATTTAAGTTTTGTCGATTTGGAAAAGGCATATGACAAGGTGCCAAGAGAGAAGCTATTCAATACGCTGCAGTATATGGTGTCAATGGGGCATTATATCAAGCAATACTTAGTCTTTATTTGAGTTGTAAGTCAGCAGTTAGAATTGAAGGAAGTACAGGAAGATGGTTTAATGTTAAATCTGGTGTCAGTCAAGGATGTACATTATCCCCTCTGTTATTCATTATCTATATGGATCACATTATGAAGGAAAGTAGTATTAAACATGATATCAAAATTGGAGATGTTAATGTCAGCTCTTTGCTTTATGCAGATGATGTTATACTTCTAAATAAATCCGCTACAAGTCTGCAAGATTCAC
Organism: Typopeltis vanoorti; assembly: GCF_054136105.1. Lineage (NCBI taxonomy): Eukaryota > Metazoa > Arthropoda > Arachnida > Uropygi > Thelyphonidae > Typopeltis > Typopeltis vanoorti. Next base: position 81,771,833 of record NC_143568.1, read on the forward strand.
TGACTTAATTGAATAACTGTTGTAATAGATATGGTATGAAGGTCAGCTATAAAAAGACAGAGACAATGAAAATAGGCAGAATCATTGAAAATGTCAACTGTGTTGTGAATGGACAACAGAATCAACAAAGCTGGTATGGTAGGAAGTCAATTTGAATAAATTCATATGGAATAAGAGAGAAATTAGTCGGAACACTAAATTAGCTGTATACAAGACAGTGTTCAAACCAGTTTTATGGATCTGAGAGCTGGGTCAGAAGTAAAACACTTGACCAAAGACTAGAGACCACAGATATGAGAGTCCTGAGAAAGATTAGAGGCGTGAACAGATGTCATCAATGGCAATATCATATTAAAAATGAGGATATTAGGAAAGAACTTGATGCGTTAGCAAAGCTAATCTCAGGTGGTATGGTCACTAAATCAGAATGGACGAGGAAAGATTATCAAAACGAGTGTTCTCTGCCAGGTTGGCAGGAAAATGACCTTCGTACCGTATCAATCCACCAAGATATAGGTGGATTGATACAGTACAAAGTGCCTTAGATGATAGAAATAAAAGATCTGATAATGTTGGAGTCTTGACAAGTAACAGACTGATTTGGAGGAAAATTGTAGATAGGAAGTTAGTAATGATGTAAATTTTTCATGTACTATCATATCCTGTACATCCCTTGAGGGTACATGGCAGGAATATGATGATGATGTATTTAGGATCTTAGCCTTAATATAATAAACACTTATATGTTAAATTATTGATTAGCCCACATTGCTGTATTAAAAGTATTAATATGAATTTGTTCTCTGACCATGTTATAAATAGAATATAGCTTGGGTGTAAGGTTTTATTTTTCTCCACTAGAGATCAGGCCATTAGAATAACAGTTGATCAAATTATTGTCATTTCAGTTTGGTATACTGTTTGAAATGTGATGTAGCTTGTCTCTGTATGTATGGAATATATATATATTCCATACATACAGTTGTATGTTGTTATATATACATGTATGTATGTATTCTAGATTATGACCTTAATGTGAAGGTCGAAACTTTGGGAAATTAAAATAATTATTCTTAACATACAGTGGTAGTCTCCATAATTTATCAAAATTAATGCTGAGCACCAGGCAATATTAAAGTAAAGTAGTCATTTTATGTTCAAATCTAATAAGTTTCCTTTCAGCTTGACTTCTTATATAAGTTCCTCTGTGGTGTAATTTGGAAGAACGTCAGTACTTTGCACCCTTCAATTTTCCAATTGAAGGGTGCAAAGTTCGATGTTTTTTTTTTTTTTTTTTTTTTCAACTGAAGGTGAGTTGGCTGATCGCATACGGAGGTAGCAGGGTTTTTTCTTCTCAAAACTCTGGTTTTTCATCCTGCATACAGAAAAATCTGCCATGAGAACACACATAATTCAGTGGTGATGGGCAGTAGATAGTGCTATGTTTGAATGATGATGGCAGCATTCTGTGTGTAGATGGATTAAGTGGTAGAGATAGAGTTGTAGAGTGCCCTCTTTTGATGATTCCTTGGAGGTGTCAAGTAATAATTTGACATTGTTGTATGTTGAGACTCAGGTTTTTCATCCAGCATGCAGATAAATCTGCCATGAGAACGCGTAATTTACAGACAAAAAAATACTAATGATGGTGGGCAGTAGATGGCGTTCTGTGTAGTTGTAAGCAGAGTTGTAGTGTAGCTGGATTAAGTGGTGGAGACGGAAAATTGTAGAGTGCCTCCTCTCGATGAGTCCTTGGAGGTCTCACATAATAATAATAATAATCATTTTACATTGTTGTATATTGAGAAATGTATTTCTTTTTTCTGAAATTTATATGTATAATTATACAATTTGTCGATTAACCAGTTGGTTATATGTACCTAGTGACTTACAAATTATTATGTTTAATCTTTACGTTCATTCTCTTTAAGTTTCCCTAAGTGTGGTACATGCACCTCAGGGATACATTTAAGATCTTTAGAGGATATAAAGAACTTTTTTTAGAATTTTGTTCAACTTTTATATTTTTGTCACCATATTGTTACTGATAAGTAGTTTATTCTATAATTAATTTTTCAATAACTGTAAAAAAAAAAATTTAAAACAAAATATATGAATTAAAATATTTCTTCTTCTTCGACCTTTTGGTTCTGTCCACTGCTGAATGAAGGTCTCCCCCATGGTTTTCCAGATAACTCTGTTTTCTGCCTCTCCCATCGATCTCGCTCCTACAATTTGTTCGAGTTCATCCCTCCACCTTCTCTGTCTTCCTCTTTGTCTTGCTCTATCCATTGGTCTCCACTCTGTTGTTTTTCTAGTCCATCTCCCATCACTGCATCTGGCAATATGGCCAGCCCATCTCCACTTAGCCTGTTTAATGTATTTTACAATATCCATGACACCTGTTTGAGATCTTATCCAGGTATTTGTCTTCCTATCTCTTAATGTTATTTTTAGCATACTTCTTTCCATGCAATGTTGTGTTGTTCTCAGCTTTTTGTTTAGGGCTTCTGTTAAAGTCCATGTTTCTCCTCCATATGTTATGACAGGAGGTATGCACTGGTAGAAAGCTTTCCTTTTTAGACTGATAGGGATGTTACTTCTGAATATGTCTCTCATTTTCCCATAAGCCATCCATCCAAGGTGAATTCTTCGTTCAATCTCTTTTCTTTGGCACTCCTCAAAGGATAACAATTGGCCCAAATATACGTATGAAGTAACTTGTTCTATTTCATGGTTTTCAACTTTGACAATTCTATGGTTAATATATTTATTCATCATTATTTTTGTTTTTTCTCTTTTTATTTTTAACCCAATTACTCTGGAAGCTTCATTTAGCTGATTTAGCCTTTCTTCCAGATCTTCAAGATTATTTGCTATTAGGACAATATCATCTGCAAATTTCAGATGATGCAGCCTTTCTCCATTTATGTTTATTCCTTTTGTTTCCCAGTCAAGGCTTCTAAAGACTTCCTCTAGTGCAACTGTAAATAATTTGGGAGAAATGGTGTCGCCTTGCCAGATGCCTTTTTGTATTGGGAACTTTTCACTGTTTTTATATAATTTAATTACAGAAGTTGCATTATTGTAAATATGTTTTAGTGTTTCAATATATGGTTTCTAATTAAAATATTTAATTAATATTAATATCAATTTTGTATTTCTTAAACCTTTTAATATGAATCACTGGTTAAAAACAGTTAAAAATATAAACTTTATCATTTTTGTTTCTATTGTGTGCATATATATATATATATATATATATATATGTATAAATAGATTCATTTAATAATTTAAAAGAAACTATCTCACATGTTTGTAATTTATTATAACAAAAATATTGAAAAAAGAAATACCTTTATAATTATTCATGTTTGAATGAAATATTATAAGTTCTCTTCTTTGCCTAAGAGGGGTACACAGGCATGGAAAGTTTGGGAAACACTGCCCTAGATTAACATTCTAGACTGTATTATTTTTATATTTTTACAAAACTTGTTCCAAAAGCAGATCATTATCCACAAATGTTATCTGTGATTTTTTTTTTTTATTTTTAATTTTTCTGTTATAGAAAATTTAATAATTCACAAACAATATTGGTGTTCTGTATTTCAACCAAAAGTTCTTTCAGCATATAGAAAATTTAAGTGATATGTACAGTATGTCTTCCATTTTTTTGAACTTTTAATCAAAATAGCAACAGTAACTGAAATTAATTATATTTCAACTTGCTGTTAATTTTTTTTTTTTTTTTTATTCAATTTGAATAAATTGTTTCTTTCTTTCATTAGAATGGCAGGATTTATGTCAGGGTCTTTAAGTCAAGGAGGAGGCAGCATGGAAGCTTTGCTACAAGCGTAAGTATTGAACTTTTTCTTCTGTTCTTTCTAAGTTATTACCTTCTTTCTTTTATACAGAATTTTTTTGTGTCATCAAAAAATAACTGGTTTATGTTCCCCCTTCCAGAGCACCTCCATAGTCCAGTTGATATTGACTATGCACTTTATTTGGAAAGATTTATGTTTGAATCCCATCCTAGAATACAAAGATTCATAGTTTTTTTCAACTGTAGGTGAATTAGTTGGTCTTATATGGAGGTGGCAAGGCTTCCCTTCCTGGAAATGGGTTTCTTCATATTGCAAAGCAGGCAAAAACATGTAATTTAAAGATGTAATACACTTGCCTTGTAGCCTTAGCTGCTTTGCAAAGCCATAATTCCAAATTGACCTATAGCCATCTTGTGCCAGAACTTCATCAGTTTTTCATTCTCTCTGCATATTGGTTGCTCGCACAGAATCCTGTAATTTAAAAGTATCTTAATAATAACAAGGCATTGTTATTTTTTAAAATTTATTTTAAAAATAAGTATTTAAAAAATCACAAGGTATTTCTGCTATTTGAAAGAGGAAAAAAAAGAAGAAAAGAAAAAATTTAATTGGGAATTCTTTTGGGAACTGAATCTTTCATTTCATTATGCTTTTTTTTTTTAAATACCCAACACAAAATAAGGATTCATTAATTGACTGCTATTTTGCTGGATTCAAACCAGATTCTTTCCTTATGAAAAATACATAATCCTTGCAACTAGGTATATAGCAGAAAAATTCTTGTCGTATAGGAATAAACAAGCATTAAAATCCTAGCTGGCACTTGTGATGCAGGAGATAGAGGCATTGCAGCCTGAGCTGCTGGATTAAAAGTCTTAAAATTATCCTTCAAATTTTTGGTAACTTATTGTAGCTTTACTTAAGATTAGTGAGTGCTTTTTTGCTGATGTTACTGACTTAAAAAATACCCTTTACGATCTGCAATGGCTTCTGTACGATTCATCTTTCCTGCTATATGGCCTAATGTGGCAATATATCCAGAGCATGGTTTGCTACTCCCATCTGAACATAATGTGAGCAGCATATGTTTCCTGTGTTCTTCGAGACTGGGGATAAGGTTTTCTACATAGTCTGAAGCAGACTATTTTATGTAGTCTGTAATATGCCGAAGGATGGAACATATCTTTAGGTGAACAGCTATAGGTTGTTAGTTTGATGTATGCTTAAAATTTATGTCAAGATTTTACAGTACATTGACTTTGTTTTAGACACATCTCAGACATTTGAAGTAGGAATAAATCATAGTATTCTGTAGTGTTGGGAGGGATATCACATTTTATGTATTTTTCATGACTCATAGCCAATATTAAAAAAAGTATGACATTTATCATTAAGTGTGGAAAGGGGTGAGTAATTAAACAAATGTTGCTCTGCATTTTAATTTTCTAAGTGATATGATGTTGTGACTGTTTTTATATCTGTGTGTCAGTGTGTGGCCTCTGAAAATGGAAAATAATGATTACCATTCAGAAGATGAATAACTAAAGTGATCTTGAAAGGCCAACTGTTATTTGATTTGTTTCTGTGCATTCTAGACTATTGTCTATTTAAATGCCAAAAACACATCTGCAATGAACTCTTACTACAGCAAACTCCTATTGACCACAGGATTTGCTTGTTACAGTGGATATTTGCTATAGGGAATTTCCTTTTGCATAGCATGGTGCATATGGGGCTTTGATAGGACCTCCAGTAGGTTGCTATAACATTGTTTGCTGTAGTGAGTCAGCTGTGATGTCTTTGGTACATGAAGCCAATTAAGCAAACACATCAACATATTGAAACCAAGCATAGTTTTTTTGTGTGTGAATTTGTTACGAGCACTCATTTTCTAAGTGTTTAGTGAAGAAAGTAGCGAGAGGGCAGCCATATGGAATTCCATACACAAATAGATGTTTTACATATTCTATATGTGTATTTTTCCCAACCATGTAAAACAATGTGAAATTTTGAACTCCTGACTATACCTCTTTGTTAAGCTCTAATAGAAGTTGTTGCTTTGCTACTTCAGCTCCTACTTTTTCATTTGCAGTGTGAATTTTTCATTACATAGCTTGTTGCCAACACATTTGTAACAGGTGTATCGGAACCAGCTTGATTTCATAGAATATCACAGCTGACATAATAAATCTTTAGTTTATGTTGTCTTATTATAGTTATTTCTTCAGTTCGCATGAAAACTCAAGGAAATAAGTAAATAATATTTATTTAAAGCCATATATTTCAGCCTGAATATTATGGCCACCTTCAAGCAATGTTAGTTAACTGAAAGATAGAACACGAAGAATGGATTCATTTGAATCATGAGAGCTGTGTGATGTTATGCATAAAACAGTGCAAAATATAACTGAGGAAACGTTGTATTTTTAGTTATTAATTAGAAACATTTAACTGTATTAAAGAAATTTTAATGATGTGTGATTAGAACAAGGCTCTCCCCTATCTTAGATAGTGAAAGGCAGTTGTTACAATTTAAATTCGAATGGTGAAGTATGGCTTCAGTGTATTTTTAAATAAATGCTCAAATTTATAACAACGAGATGAAGTGAGTGTATTTCAGATAATATGATATTGTGATCCATATCTATCATGTTCTGTGCTAGGCTAGATTTTCTGTTGCTGATGTAAGATTAGTGTTCTTGTATTCTGTTTTCCACTGAGTGTCCAGTTTGTCTGAAATAAGAATGATTACATTCAAAAGGAACTTCTAGATCTTCCTGGTTAGACACCTGGAAGATCTAGAAGAGAGTGTTTATCTTTAGAATAACAAGAAAACAATACATCTAGCCCCTATCCCATACATTTCTAGCATTTCAGAACCAATTTCCAGTATTCTTAAGAAATAAATTTAGTGGCTACATTTAATTCTGTCAAATTATCATCATAGTTTCCACTAATTGGTATTTAGTGGAAACTGATACCTTTTTTGCAATTCTTAAGATGTGACAGTCATCTTATTATTGCAAAAAGTTGACAAGGGGAAAGCCACGATAATAATGGATAGTGCAAAGTATAAATGAAAAATCTCTCTTTTATTATGGAACAGATTGAGCTACCGAGAATTTATTCACAACTCAACCAACAGACAGCTCAGAAAATTAAACTCATTACCAGATTAAGTTGTATTAACATGGATGGAGACACCATAAAAAAACTTAAAAACTTCTTTTGCTAGAACCCCCTTGGTTCTGTGGTCTACCTAAGATCATTAAAGAGGGCATTCCACTTCATCCAGTTGTTCACTGTAGATTCACCTACTTATCACATAGTCATATTTTTAGCACATTTATTATAAAATCAAATGAATATTTTATAAAGTGAAACATATTTCCCTCTTACCCACCAATTTAATAGTTAGTTTTGATATAGAATCTTTCTTCACTAATGTACCTCTAGAAGATGCACAACATCTGCTTTCACAAACCTTTCCACAGGATTTAGTGAAATTATTTGACTTCCTTATTCACTCCGGATATTTCCTTTGTCTAAATAAGTTTTACAGTCACATTGAAGTAACTACCATGGGAAGTCCACTCTCTCCTGCTCTTGCAAACTTCTGTTTAGAATATTAATATTTAGAAGACATCCATACACCCTTGGCCTATTTTTTGGGTTCATTATATCCACAATATTTTTGCGATCGCCCCATAATGAAGAAATATTACTTACTTTTTTTTATGTAATATAAATAATCTACATCCACGAATCATATTTACTATTGAAATAGAAAAGACAACATATTATCCTTCTTAGATATTCTATGCCTCCACTCATTATCTGGTGAACTAATTATTTCCATTTGTCAAAAGCATACTTTCACCGAACAATACATTCGGCAATATACTCGCCAACCTTCACAGAAGACTGGAATCATCAAAAAAACTTTAATGCAATGTTCTCACACTATATGTTCAACACCTGAACAATGACAGCAAGAACTTTTAAACATTAAACGATATATGAAACTCATTGGCCTCTTACAAAGGACCACATATTTAGAAGACGTTCATACACCCTTGGCCTTCATTTTGGGTTCACTGTATAGACAATATTTTTGCAATCGTCCCATAATGAAGAAACACTACTTACTTTTTTATGTAATATAAATAATCTACATCCACGAATTGAACTTACAAAGGCCCACACAACATCTTTTTGATTCCTATAATCCTAGCTCAAACAACAAGAAACAATATATTGATTCCCTGTCACATACATTTCTGGCATCTCAGAACCAATTTCCAGAAATCTTCATCATCATCATCATGAAATTCCTGATATATACCCTTAAGGGGTGTACAAGATATGATAGTACTACATGAAAAATTTACATCGGTACTAACTTCCTCTCTACAGTTTTCCTCCAAATCAATCTGTTACCTGTCAAGACTCCAACATTATTAGATCTTATATTTCTATCTTCTAAGGAACTTTTTACTGTATCAATTCACCTATATCTTGGTCTTCCTCTGGGTCTTTTACCTGTCAACCTGGCAGAGAACACTTGTTTTTCTAATCTTTCCTCTCCCATTCTGTTTAAGTGACCATACCACCTGAGATTAGCTCTGCTGACACATTCCTGGATGCTGACAATGGCAAGTTCTTTCCTGATATCCTCATTTTTAATATGATATTGCCATTGATGCCATCTGTTCATGCCCCTAATCTTTCTCAGGACTCTCGTATCTGCAGTCTTTGGTTAGGTGTTTTACTTCTGACTCATCTCTCAGATCTATAAGTTAAAATTGGCTTGAATGCTGTCTTGTCATCATCATCATCATCATGCATATCAAGGATTTAGGACTAGCATGGCCTGTTCCGGCCTTAGGAGTCATTGTTGAATCGTTTCAGAGGACATCCTAGTTTTCTTTTTCCTAGTGGCTTGTACTTTAAGGCTTGTTTTGGTAATCTTTCTCTTTTCATTTTTTGAACATGTTCCATTCATTATGTTTATATTTTTTAATTTTTTCTATTATTGGTTCTTGATTGAATTCTTTCATATTTCTTCATTTCTTTTGTGATTTCTGCTGTTATTAATCTTTGTTTGTCTTTTTATATTTGTATCCGTACTTCAAGGATATCTTTTTCTCCAGTTTTCATGTCCCATTTATCATCTCTAATTCTTTTTACAGCACTCTTTCCTCCATTTCTAAGCTTCTACAAGCTGTCTTGTATACAGCTAATTTAGTGTTTCGGCTAATTTCTCTCTTATTATATATAAATTTATTCAGTTGACTGCCTGCCATACCAGCTTTGTTGATTCTGTTGTCTATTTTCATATTTAATTTACCATCTTCACTAAAAATCGTGCCTAAGTAGCTGAAATGTTTACTTGTTCTATAGGTTCTCCATTCACAATGCAGTTGATATTTTCAGTGTTTCTGCCTCTTTTCATTGTCTTTGTCTTTTTAACAACCTTCATATCTACTACAACAGTTATTCAATTTAGTCAGGGAATCTTGCAGACTTGTAGCAGATTTATTAGGAAGTATAACAATCATCCGCATAAAGCAAAGAGCTTAGATTTACCTCTCCAGTTTTGATATCAGATTTAATACCACTTTCCTTCATAATGTGATCCATATATATAATGAATAACAGAGGGAATAATGTACATCTTTGTCTGACATTAGACCATCTTCCTGTACTTCCTTCATTTTTAACTCTGACTTACAACTTTAATAAAGACTAAGTATTGCTTGATATAATGCTCCATTGACATAACTGTAGCGTTTTGAATAGCTTTTCTCTTGGTACCTTGGTGTATGCCTTTTCCAGATCTACAAAACTTAAATACAGATCTTTGATATTCCCATGCTTTCTCGACTATTTGTTGTAAAGTGAAGATCTGATCCTGACAGCCTCTATTTGGCCTGAATCCAGCTTGTTCTTCACCAAGCTTTTCTTCCACAATCCCTCTTAACCTTTTCTCGAGTATAATTTTACCAGGAACACTCAGTAGAGAAATACCTCTGTAATTCTCACATGCAGTTTTATTTCCCTTTTTATATATGGGTACTATGAGAGCTCTACTCCAGTCATCTGGATTTGTCCCTCTGTCCAGGCCTTCTGAACTATGCAGTTCAGCCACTGTTAGACTTTTATACATCCATAATTGAGCATTTCTGTTCGAATATCATCTAATCCAGCTGCTTTTTCCACATTTCAGGCTTTTGATGGCTTTTTCTACTTCAAGTATGGATATGTATTCCTGAATGCATGCCTGGTCAGTATTTTTTACCACTGTGCTGACATTGCTGTTTGTTTCATTTAGCAATTTTTTGAAGTAATTGCTCTGTACTTCAAGGATATCTTTTTCTCCAGTTTTCATGTCACCTTTATCATCTCTAACTCCTTTTACAGCACTCTTTCCTCCATTCCTAAGCTTCTTCAACAACCTCCAGAATATTTTGCCACCTTCTTGATATTTATTTTCTATGTTCTTACCAAAGTCCTCCCATGACTTTTGTTTAGCTAATTTTACAGAGTGTTGAGCTTTCTTACATTTATCTCTGTATTCTCTAAGAGCATAGGCTGACCTATTTGCCAGGAACTTTTGATATGCTTTCTTCTTTTCTTTCACTGCCTCTTTAATTTCCTATGTTCACCATGGAGTTCTGATTTTTCTGTCCTTGCAGACAACGTCTCCACATGTCTCTCTGGCTGAATCAATCAGTGTTTTCTTCAGGGCTTGACACTGAATCTCCAAGGTTTGGTTCCTGTTCTCAAACGCTTGCATTTTTTCTTCAATCATGTTTATGTATTTTAGTCTACAGTTCACATCTGAGAGCTGCTCAACTTCTATTCGCTTTAAAACTTTATTACATGTTTTTCTTTTCAATATGCAATTCAATTTTATCCTGCTCAAGACTAAATAGTGATCACTTCCAATTTCAAATTCTCTGTACACTTTAGTGTCCTGCATCAGTGGGAAAACATCCCTATCAGCAATAACATAGTCAATGAGACTTTTCTTAGTCCTTGTCTCTTCTCTCCATGTCAATTTGTGCACATTTTTATGTTGGAACATTGTGTTAATAATAACCAGTCCATGTCCTGAGCAGAAATCTAACAGGTATTTGCCATTATTATTAGCTTTTCTCTTTTCCCCAAATTTTCCCAAAATATTTTTGTATGTCTGACAATAATTTCCTGCTCTACTATTTAGATCCCCAACAAGGACCAACTTTTCCTTTTTCATTGCATCAGTTGCTTTCTCTAAAGCAGGAGTGTAAAACTCAATTGGACCACGGGCCATTTGCCGTAAAACTGTATCTCAAGTGGACCGCAAAAAATTTTCGACATAAAAATCTTGCTAATTAGAATCGAAGGGAAGTGAAAGAATGAGTATAAATAAATTGAAAAATTAATAACACAAATTTTATTTATTCTAAGTCATTACAAGACATATAAAATAATAGTATGATGATTATGACAATTCAAAAAAAAATTATTATATTAATATTTACAATAGATAGCATTTAAACCAAATTAGATTGAAATTAAATTTTATTTGAATAAATTAAATATTTATATAGTCTAAAAAAAGTATAAACTCTCATTAATAGCCATCACAAAAATTTATAGAGCCTCCTGTTAGTTTGAAATTTTTTGTGTATGTGTTGAAATAAAATACTTCTATTTATTTTTTTTTTTTTTGGAGGGGGGTCTATATTTTGTGGAATTTTTTAAATGTTAATGATAATATTTTGGTGGAAAATGAGTATATATATTTTCAGGTTGAAATATATATACTTGCATAATATAATTATTTTAAGTAATTTAATTGTAGTATTTTATTTTTTCCTGACAGTTGACAACGTTTATTGTTAACCAGCTTGCCAAAATTTGGACATACGATCTTCATTATGGCAGAAAGATTGACATCAGTTAATCTTGATCTGTGGGCTGTTTTGTTACTTTTCATACATGAGAATAATTGTTCATATAAATAGGCTTCCAAAATAACATAGAATAATTGCTGCAAACTTTTTTACTTCAAGATATTTTTGACCTAAATAACTATATTTTGAACACCAACTTCTTGGTAGTTTCATTTTGAATACAAATTGGAGCTTTTTCGAAATTAAAGGAAAAAGGATCTGTAAAAAGCGAAAACTTCTCCTTAAAATCTTTAAATTGCCTATCAGATTCTTCTTTAATCTTTTCTAGTTTGGTACAATATTAGGAAATGGTAAAACTTTGATTCTTATAGTTCAACTGTTCACGCAAAAGAAAGTCATTTAGAATATTCTCTTTTAAATGATTTTGAAACAAAACAGGGTGCTTAAGGGTCAAAGCTGTATAACTGAGAGGAGACCTCCACATAGCCTTTAAAGGAATGCGGAAAACCGATCAGGGCTTCTGACCTAATGTCCAATCCTCACCTTCTCGTGGTGCACCCTGTTGGGTATGGATACTGAACGAACGAGGATGGGCTGGCAATTTGGGATTTAGCAGACCAAATTGTATTCTTATTGGTTAAACCAAAATAAAAAAAATGATGGTACAACATGACAAGATTTCATGCCGGCTGGTGTGTCGCAGTTAAACAAGGGCCCCCATTGTTTTCGCCAGGGAACCAGGGCGAACAGCGAAAAGTCAGCTATTGGAACAAATCTGAAAACAAACCCTAACTCAACATCACCAGAGTTAAAGATCTGTACTATCAACATAAGAAGCCTGAATAGAAAAGAAATGGAGCTAGCTGAGGAATTAGATAAGTACCAGATCGACATAATAGGGGTGATTGAAACAAAAAAGACCAAAACTGGTGAGATCTTTCTGAGCAATAAATACAAAATGTTATATTCAGGCAATGGCAATCAAGGAAAAGAAGGATTAGCCATAGTATTCAACACAAAATACGAGGCTAATCTTCTTGAATGGCAGTCAGTCTCAAGTAGAGTAATGTGGGCAAATATGAGAATGGGGAACTGGACAATGAGACTTATTTGTGCCTATGGTCCCACAGAAGGTTCTACTAAGGTACAAGTGGAGGAATTTTTTGAGGCTTTAGAAAAAGCAACTGACACAATGAAAAATGAAAAGTTGGTCCTTGTTGGGGATCTAAATAGTAGAGTAGGAAATGATTGTGAGACATACAAAAATATTTTGAGAAAATTTGGAGAAAAGGGCAAAGCTAATAATAATGGCAAATATCTGTTGGATTTCTGCTCAGGACATGGACTGGTTATTACTAACACATGTTCCAACATAAAAATGTGCACAAATTCACATGGAGAGAAGAGGCTAGGAATAAGAAAAGTCTCATTGACTATGTTATTGTTGATAGTGATGTTTTCTCCCTGGTGCAGAACACCAGAGTGTACAGAGGATTTGAAATTGGAAGTGATCACTATTTAGTCTTGAGCAAGATAAAATTGAATTTCGTATTGAAAAGAATAACATGTAAGAAAGTTTTAAAGCGAATAAAAGTTGAGCAGCTCTCAGATGTGAACTGTAAACTAAAATACACAAAGATTATTGAAGAAAAAATGAAAGAGTTTGAGAACTGGAATCAAATCTCAGAGATTCAGTGGCAAACTCTGAAGAAAACATTGATTGATTCTGCCAGAGGCATGTGGTGAGGTTGTCTGCAAGGATAAAAAAATAAGAACTCCCTGGTGGACACAGGAAGTTAAAGAGGCAGTGAAGGAAATGAAGAAAGCATATCAAAAGTTCCTGTCAAATAAGTCAGCTTGTGCTCTTAGAGAATATAGAGACAAATGCAAGAATGCTAAACACTGTGTAAAACTAGCTAAACAAAAGTCATGGGAGGACTTTGGCAAGAATATAGAAAATAAATATCAAGAAGGTGGCAAAATATTATGGAGGTTGTTGAAGAAGCTTAGGAATGGAGGAAAGAGTGCTGTAAAAGGAGTTAGAGATGATAAAGGTGACATGAAAACTGGAGAAAAAGATATCCTTGAAGTATGGAGTAATTACTTTGAAAACTGCTAAATGAAACAAGCAGTGATGACAGCACAGTGGCAAAAAACATTGACCAGGCATGCAGTCAGGAATACATATCCATACTTGAAGTAGAAAAAGCCATCAAAGGCTTGAAATGTGGAAAGGCAGCAGGAGTAGATGATATTCGAGAAATGCTGAAGTATGGTGGTATAAGAGTCTCACAGTGGCTGCACTGCATAGTTCAGAAAGCCTGGACAGAGGGACGAATTCCCGATGATTGGAGTAGAGCTCTCATAGTTCGCATATATTAAAAGGGAAATAAAACTGCATGTGAGAATTAGAGGTATTTCCCTACTGAGTGTTCCTGGCAAGATCTATGCAAGTATACTTGAGAAACAGTTGAGAAGAATTGTGGAAGAAAAGCTTGGTGAAGAACAAGCTGGATTCAGTCCAAATAGAGGCTATCAGGATCAGATCTTCACTTTACGACAAATAGTCGAGAAAGCATGGGAATATAACAAAGATCTGTATTTAAGTTTTGTCGATTTGGAAAAGGCATATGACAAGGTGCCAAGAGAGAAGCTATTCAATACGCTGCAGTATATGGTGTGAATGGGGCATTATATCAAGCAATACTTAGTCTTTATTTGAGTTGTAAGTCAGCAGTTAGAATTGAAGGAAGTACAGGAAGATGGTTTAATGTTAAATCTGGTGTCAGTCAAGGATGTACATTATCCCCTCTGTTATTCATTATCTATATGGATCACATTATGAAGGAAAGTGGTATTAAACATGATATCAAAATTGGAGATGTTAATGTCAGCTCTTTGCTTTATGCGGATGATGTTATACTTCTAAATAAATCCGCTACAAGTCTGCAAGATTCTCTGACTAAATTGAATAGCTGTTGTAATAGATATGGTATGAAGGTCAGCAATAAAAAGACAAAGACAATGAAAATAGGCAGATTCAAGGTATACATTTTTGGTCGTTTTTATAGATAGAAATATACTATTATTAATACAGACCAGTATTTTACAAATAAACATTTATTAAAACCTACCAGTTTCGCCAGCAAACTGTCTGGCTTTTTCAAGGTATTACGGAGATATGAAAGTTAATGCAAATTAAAAGGAACATAAAAAACGTTGTAAACCAAACTAGTATCTATGGTTACACGTTTCGCGTGACAAAGATGGCATATTGTTCTTATTCATTATCACGCATGCGTGTTTGTTGTAGACTTGTAATGTGATTACTGGCTAGCTGTAGTTCAGATTGATTGAGAGAGAGGATCAAGTTTTTCCACGAACTGTTGAGAATTATACCCTGATTTCTGTTGAGGTTTCCGCCGGTTATTAGTACTATTGTGGCTTCCTTAAATACACGATGCCTGTAGTTGTCATCGAGATATGGCATGGAGCTGTTTTTGCCAATCTATCGTGTGGTTAGACGTGCAGAAATGATGTGCTAAGCCGGAAGAAATGCTTCTGTTGTGGTTTACATCACCAACATGTTCTTTTTGTCTAATTTCTAAACTTCGTGAAGTTTGTCCAATGTAGGCAAGACCACAGGAGCAGGGAATGTAATATACTCCTGGATATTTGTAGAACGGAACTTTATCTTTTGGAGATCCTAAAACTTGTCTGATGTTGGTGGTTGGTTTGAAGACCACTCTGATGTTGTTGGCTCTTAGTATTCTTGCTATTTGATACCTTTCATCAAGTCAATTTCTTATCAAATAGCAAGAATACTAAGAGCCAACAACATCAGAGTGGTCTTCAAACCAACCACCAACATCAGACACGTTTTAGGATCTCCAAAAGATAAAGTTCCGTTCTACAAATATCCAGGAGTATATTACATTCCCTGCTCCTGTGGTCTTGCCTACATTGGACAAACTTCACGAAGTTTAGAAATTAGACAAAAAGAACATGTTGGTGATGTAAACCACAACAGAAGCATTTCTTCCGGCTTAGCACATCATTTCTGATTGGCAAAACAGCTCCATGCCATATCTCGATGACGACTACAGGCATCGTGTATTTAAGGAAGCCACAATAGTACTAATAACCGGCGGAAACCTCAACAGAAATCAGGGTATAATTCTCAACAGTTCGTGGAAAAACTTGATCCTCTCTCTCTCTCAATCAATCTGAACTACAGCTAGCCAGTAATCACATTACAAGTCTACAACAAACACGCATATGTGATAATGAATAAGAACAATAAGCCATTTTTGTCACGCGAAACGTGTAACCATAGATACTAGTTTGGTTTACAACGTTTTTTATGTTCCTTTTAATTTGCATTTACTTTCATATCTCCGTAATACCTTGAAAAAGCCAGACAGTTTGCTGCCGAAACTGGTAGGTTTTAATAAATGTTTATTTGTAAAATACTGGTCTGTATTAATAATAGTATATTTCTGAAAATAGGCAGAATCGTTGAAAATGTCAAATGTGTTGTGAATGGAGAACCTGTGGAACAAGTAAAACATTTCAGCTATTTAGTCACGATTTTTACTGAAGATGGTAAATTAAATATAGAAATAGACAACAGAATCAGCAAAGCTGGTATGGTGGGAAGTCAATTGAATAAGAGAGAAATTAGTCAGAACACTAAATTAGCTGTATACAAGACAGTGTTCAGACTAGTTTTAACTTATGGATCTGAGAGCTGGGTCAGAAGTAAAACACTTGACCAAAGACTAGAGACCACAGATATGAGAGTCCTGAGAAAGATTAGAGGCGTGAACAGATGGCATCAATGGCAATATCGTATTAAAAATGAGGATATTGGGAAAGAACTTGACATTGTCAGCATCCAGTAATGCGTTAACAAAGCTAATCTCAGGTGGTATGGTCACTAAAACAGAATGGACGAGGAAAGATTATCAAAAGAAGTGTTCTCTGCCAGGTTGGCAGCAAAACGATCCAGAGGAAGACCAAGATATAGGTGGATTGATACAGTACAAAGTGCCTTAGACGATAGAAATATAAGATCTGATAATGTTGGAGTCTTGACAAGTAACAGACTGATTTGGAGGAAAATTGTAGATAGGAAATTAATAATGATGTAATTTTTTTCATGTAGTACTATCATATCCTGTACACCCCTTGAGGGTACATGGCAGGAATTTGATGATGATGATGATTGAAACAAAACTAATTTACATCTAAAACTTGCCAGTGCATCATACATATGTGTTATTAACTGATCTTTCCCCTGAAGTTTGACATTTAAATCATTCAAATGTCCTGTAATATGAACTAAGAATGCTATATCTTATACCCATGTCTGATCATTAAGAAATGCAACATCATGATTTTTAATTTCTAAGAACAGTTTGATCTCCTTTAAAAGTAAAAAAAAAGCTCTTTAGATCCTTTTGACATGATAACCATTGAATCTCTCTGTAATAAGTATGCCCTTCAAATTTACTCTCCAAGTCTTTAAGAAATTGTGCAAACTGGCAGTGATTGAGGCCTCTGGATCGGATGCAGTTCACAGTATTTGTCACAGGCTTGAGTATAATGCTCATTTCCAACACTTTGGAGCACAGTACCTGCTGATGAATAATGCAGTGGAAACATTGCAGTTTTGGAATGTCTGGATGCATTTTCTTTAACTTTGCTGCAAGTCTTGATACAAAACCTTTATTTTTGCCTGTCATTGCTTGAGCACCATCGGTTGTCACAGCTGTGAGCCTGTTCAGAGGAAGTTAGTACAGATAACCCTCATATAATGCGGATGTTAGGTTCCGAAGAAATGCCGCGTTATGCGAGCTTTAGATCACATAGAAAAAGTAGGGTTATGTTTCGAAATCATTTTTTTTTTAAATTATATAAACAACGACATATCCAACAAAAATATATTTTTATTTAATTCAGGTAATTCATGTAAATTAAGAAAACATATAAACTGTGAAACAAATACATAGTATAAAAGTATAAAAATTACAAATTGTACTTAA
Source organism: Typopeltis vanoorti (assembly GCF_054136105.1). Classification (NCBI taxonomy): domain Eukaryota; kingdom Metazoa; phylum Arthropoda; class Arachnida; order Uropygi; family Thelyphonidae; genus Typopeltis; species Typopeltis vanoorti. The sequence continues at coordinate 81,789,611 of NC_143568.1, forward strand.
ACTTCATTGCACATAGTGCATATTTTAATCTTTCATAGCATGAGGATTTAAGGATTGGTTAATAAACACTGGTTTTCTCATATAATCACCTGATGCATTACTACAAAACAGTACAGTAATTCTATCTTTGAAAACTTTGAATCCAGGAGCTGATCTTTCATTTTTCGAAATATAGGTGCGTTTTTGTATTTTTTTCTAATATAACCCTGATTCATTGCATTGAACACCTGGTCTGCACTATAAATGTTTATAAACTTTGAAAGCTTTTTGTTTAATAAGATTTCCATTCATAGGAATTTTCTTTTGAGGTGCAATCTTCTATCGAAATCATTAGAGATTTTTCCATTAGAATATTGCATACATGAGCAACACGCTTTGCACTTATTGTTGATCCAGAAATAAAAACACTCGGATTTTATGTTCATTTTGTTTGATTGTTCGAATTGTTGATTCATTTAAATTCAAAGTCCGTGCAAAAACTCCTGGTTTTTCTCCATTTTTCAAACCGATCCAAGATTTTGAATATTTTTCTTCGAGAGAAATTCATTTTGTTTTTAATGTTGGTTTTTCCCTTTCGTTGCAGTTTGTGGCCATTACTATAAAAATAATTTTTTACACAAAAAAGCAAGCATTTCATATTGTATGTAACTCACCAGAAAATAAAGTGCTCAGCTTGAGATCAACACACTTATGATTTTTAATGCACTTTCCTGGCAGAAATGAGGACAATTTTCAACAATAAATGTTTTATACGGTAAACAATTGAGGCACATGCATGCTAAAGGATATTTCCCCTAATATAAATTTGCTACTTATAATTACATGCGGGATACAGGCAGACACAAATTTAGCGAAGATAAAATTTGATTTTTAAGTCACGCAGTGAAAAACATATGAAAAGATAAAGAGCTACTACAATTTGTAGACCGCGTTGTATAAGTACCGCATTCAACAAGATTTACTACAATTTTAGACTGTGTTGTATAAGTACCACATTATACGAGGGTTACCTGCATTTTCCAAAATGCTCCACACGGCATCAAAAATGTCTTTCCCTGTTGTGATTCCATGGGAATCATTTCCAAGAACTATTCAGTAATATTCATATTGTCGTCGCAAGTCCAAAGAAACAGAGCAACTTGAGCCACGTTGTGAATATCGAAACTTTCGTCAAGTGCAATTGAAAAGCACTGTACATTTAGGGATATTTCTTGCAACTGGTCATGCAGATTATCTGCCATTTCGGTTATTCTTTCGATCACAGTATTTCTGGACAAAGGAATATCAGAAATACTTGCACATTTTTGGGACATACATTTTCGGCTGCTTTTATCATACACTCCTTAACCAAGGAGCCGTCACTAAAAGGTTTGGAATAATAATTTAGTTTAATCCTTTATCCGAGTGTAAGCAAAAAAAGTTTGCGCCTGAAGATACATCAGGAGCAAACTTTGTTTGCTTACACTTGGATAAAGGATTAAACTAAATTTATTATAGTCTAACCAAGTGGGGAAAAAACTTCCAACAAGGTTTGAAATGTTTCACGAATAAATATTTGATTTCATAACTGGTTCTCACTGCTGATTCATTGTCTTTCATAATTTTTGAAAATATTCGTTGTTGACTTTGAAGTGAATTCTTATACTTTTTCATTTTTACTCTCAGTTTATCCTGAAAGAGTTAATATTATTCTTTGTGAATTTTATCGTAGTGCCTTTTTTTATTATATTCTTAGGCAACACTAATTGTTTCATTACAAATAATGCACACAATTTTGTCCTTTGCTTGAGTGCGGAAGTAATTCAATTCCCATTTTTCTTGAAATTTTCTTCCCTCATCAGCAATTTTTCTTGTTATCTTAGAAAGCAACATTTCCTTGGTGAATAAATACATTAGTAATAACAATTTTTATAAAAATGTTTGAATAAAAATACACAAAACTGTAGACCAGTGCACGATACTATTTCAAATAAAAAATAATAAAAAAAGGGATTCTCTCACTACTAGGTTGTCGTTGAATCGTGTTCGGCGCACTGACTTCAAAGATCACTGATTGATTGTAGCAGGCAGTTATAAACTCATAGCCTGGATTCACATGAGCGCGTATTCTGCGCCTCACGTGAACAGCTGGTAGCCAATGGAATTCAATTTTTTCAGCATGCTACCAGCAACATGCTATAAATTAACAATGAAAGCATAAATATAGTTTACGATTAATTAGGATCAGATCTGACATTGAAATTGTGATATAAATTTTTATTATTGTAATTATATTATAGCAGGTCGTTGCATCCATATTGTAACTATAAAAGTCATTGAAAACAAATAAATCGATACCTTATTTACTTGAATATAACTCGCACTTTTTTTCCCCAAAATTAAAGCTAAAAAATCGTGGTGCGAGATATATGAGGGGCATTTTTGGAAACTAAAGAAAAAATTGAAATGGAGATGGCTTACCAAGAATATCCAATTCATTATCGCTACTTCCGGCCTCAAGAGTGGTTTCCTTGTGTACATTGTCAAAGTCATCTACCCAAATAGCATCATTTTCTTTCCCATTATTCCAAGTAAAAATTACAAGTAATTTACAAGATTTTAGATATGTAATGAACAACCCTTCATGAATGAATAATGAGAAGTGAAAGCAGAACGTGAAATAGACAGCAATGGTAGGCCAATAGAGATAGAACAGCTATGAACATATGCAGATTGGTGCAGTATTAACAAAAGATTGCTTTACTAAAACCCAAAGCCAAGCCGATAATTTTTTAGTTGAAACGCTAATTCTCTTCAATATCCGAAACTGCCATAACAACATTCACTTTATATGTCTTAGTTTAACACGTTTACGAATTTTATTGCAGCTTTGCATTTGAGTTAGTGGGCGCACTCGCGCACATCTAACTAAAAACAATAGTTTTTAGTTAGATACTGTGTTTGCAGGTGCAACATATGGTTTTGCTTGAGTCTAAACAGCATGGTTAACACCGGAGGGGACGTGATCCATTAATTAGTGCCATTTTTTCCCAGTTGTCTCTAATTGCACTAAAGAAATATATTACACAAACAGCAAATGTCTCTGTACTTTATTCAGTGGTATAATAAAACTACTTGTTTTTCTTGCATCTGCAACATAGTGGCAGTTGTGGAGGGCATGTTGTTTACCGTGGGCAGGGCCGTTTCTACATTTTGAGGGGCTCTGTGTGAAATGGAAAAGCGGGGCCCCTGAAAGTTAGTAACTTTTATGGAAATTTTAAATGGAAGAATATCTTGTTAATTAATTAATTAAATCAAATACGAAAAATATTTATGCACATAAATAAACAAGTATGCTCTTTAGCATTAATTTAAATAAAGAGAAAAAATTAGTTAAAAAATAAATGTGTTTGTGTGTACATGATATATTATTTTATTATGTACACATTATCATATAAATATGCCAGAACAATGATTTATTTAATAATATAAAAATATGAAAAAATATCCATTTTTACTATGTATAACATGAAATATATGTATAACAACTTATAAGATTTAAAAGAAATCTTAATATATTAAATTTTATTTAACCTAATGCGCTTATCAATAAAATCATTTATAATATTATCAAAATTCAATTTTTTTGCAATTTCGTGCTCTATAGATATTATTGCCAGGGACGTCAAACGTTCTTGAGACATAGAAGATCACAAATAGGTTTTTATTAATTTTAATTTCAAAAATGACCTTTCTGCTGATGCAACCGTAACTGGACTGGTCAATAATATTTTAAATGTCGTAGTAATATTTGGATAAATATCCGACAAATTATTTGCAATTATGAATTTTAAAATATTAATGGGTGCATCTTCTGGAACAATATTTCTAAAAATAATTAATTCATTTAATATTCAGATTCATCAATATCTGTATTTAGTTTTTGATACAGCTGTTTGCAGCAAAATTTTAATTCATTTTCTGTCATTTTTCTTATTAATTTCATATCATAAAGAAATCCAAATGATTTTTGGTGAACCTTCTGTGGGACCATAGGCACAAATAAGCCTCATTGTCCAGTTCCCCATTCTCATATTTTCCCACATCACTCTACTTGAGACTGTCTCCATTCAAGAAGACTAGCCTCGTATTTAGTTTTGAATACTATTGTGGCTACTCCTTCTTTTCCTTGATTGTCATTGCCTGAATATAATACTTTGTATTTATTGCTCAGAAAGATCTCACCAGTTTTTGCCTTTTTTTGTTTCAGTCACCCCTATTATGTCGATCTGGTACTTATCCAATCCCTCAGCTAGCTCCATTTCTTTGCCAATCAGGCTTCTTATGTTGATAATACCGATCTTGAGCTCTGATGATATTGAGTTGGGGTGGGTTTAAGATTTGTTCTAGTAGCTGACTTTTCGCTGTTTGCTGTGGTTCCCTGGCATAAACAATAGGGGCCTTATTTAACTGGGCGACACTCCGGCCAGCATGAAATTCTGTCATGTTGTACCATCATTTTTTATTTTGGTTTAAGCCTATTTGGTCGGCTAAATTCCAATGCCAGCCCATCCTCGTTCATTCAGTATCCAGGTAGACACCTAGTAGGGTGTGCTACGAGAAAGCGAGGATTGGACATTAGGTCAGGAATCCTGATCAGTTCTCTGCATTCCTTTAAAGGCTATGTGGAGGTCTCCTCTCAGTTATATAGCTTTGACCCTTAAGCATCCCCTCCAGAAATCTTAAGAAATGCAATCTAGTGGTTACACTTATTCCTGTCAACAAATTATCATCATAGTTTCCATTTTCTAAAGATGATAAATGCTCTTCCTGATGTCTAGCCAGGTTCCTTGTGACTGTAATCATTCTTACCGCAGACAAACTGGACACTCAGTGGGAAAAAGAATACAATTACACCAGTCTTACATCAGCAACAGGAAATCTGGCCTAGCACAATGTGAGATAGGTATGGACCACAATATCCTATCATCTGAAATGCGCTTACTCATCTTAGTGACTATAAATTTGAACATTTATTTAAAGAAAGCACTCAAGCCATTCTTCACTGTTTAAACTTAAATTGTAATGACTGCCTTTCACTATCTATGCTATGGTAGCATCTTATTCTAATCACCCATCATTAAAGTTTCTTTAATACAATTAATTAATAACTAATAATACAATGTTTCCTGAGTTATACTTTTGCATTGTTTTATGCATGACATCACATGGCTCTCATTGATTCAAATGAATCCATTCTTCATGTTCTACCTTGTAGTTAACTAATGTTGCCATTGATTGGTGGCATTTAATATTCAGGCTGAAATATATGGCTTTAAATAAATATTATTTACTTATTTTCTTGTGTTTTCATGTGAATTGAAGAAACCTTATGGCACAAGTATCTCTCAAAAAACAATTATTGTAGTTATATTAGTAACTTTTTAATAAAACCGTGATGATTAAGAGTCATCATCTAAGTTTTTCTTCCCATGAAAGCTTCTTTGTTATAAGTTATTTATTTTTATTTTTCGCAATATCTTTCTCTTCATTGAAACTAACTAAAGGAAGTGTATCAACTGGTATTATTACATATTTAAACATATTTTCATATATTAAATTGAAACAAAAAAAAATTTTTTTTCTCCATAAAAGTATACTATTAAAACTTAGGTACATATTGGTATTTACAGTATGTTAAATAACTTATTGGACATCCTTTCTAAAATGAAACATATTGATATGCAAATGTCTGTATTCGCAAGTAGCTTGTACTGTCAGTAGCACTTGGAGGACTTGCGTGTTTTCAAAGAAGTATTATGGGATGCCATATCAGTGATCTTGCCCATTCATTGGTGTTGGTAAAAGTATCTTTCAAAATCAACTGTTGGCAACGTTACCTTCACTTTCTGCTTAATTTGTTCATCTTGGCCTGTCACAGCCAAGTAACTTGGTTTCTTATAAAGCTAATTAATGTACTCATAGGGCAATTAATTTTATCTGCATAATCTACTATGTCTGTCTGTTGTATGTATTCTCAGGCAAGTTTGCTTTATTTTGCTATGTAAAAAATCCAAGTTTACAGGTGGGAAAATTCTTCCACCTGTGCATGAGACTGGTTATGTACGTATGGCTAAGTCAGTTATATTTGACAAAAAATTATATTGTTTTAATCCTGCATACTCAGACAAAAGTTTGCATGTGATATATCACTACAACTAGACTTCTTGGATATAAAGACTGTTGCTTTCACATGAGGTGGCTGCACTATCCCATAATGAACAGTACACCCAATTTTGGATGTGTTTTGACCTTTACTGAGGTCTCATCAGTGTGAACTAGTAGATGAGACTTCAATAAAACAGAGAAAAATAGATAAGGAGACTTAATCATGTTTTCATATTTTCCTTATACAAGTTTGGCACCTTATTGTCAAAGTAATCTGTTTATTCAAGTCATCATCTAAGTATGTGAAAGGAATGGATCAAATAAAGGATTAAAACAGGAATATAATGGCTTGTTGAAGTGTGATTTACTTTCTGACCAAAATTTGCTACAGCAATCTGTCATCCAGAGTATTGGAATATTGTTAGAATAGTCCAAAATACCTGATTCATATTATCACAAACTAGTGAACAGTATACCTAGAAGAGTGGAAAGTATGATCATGTGAAAAAGGGGGGGTGTTGGCTTGCTCCTGCGGTGTTTAGGTTGCTCTAAAGTACAGTGCTGGTCTAAAACTAATAAGAGAACTATAAATGATCCAGCATTTATATATTGTGTTTATCAGAATGTAAAATCTTTTAGAGTTTTCAAATATAGTTCATAAGAGAAAAAATTCTCTCTTTATGATATGCCTCTTTTTAATGTTTAGATGCCAGCGGTTCACATTTCAAACTTACAATTTTCCTACATCCTGGAAATTAAAACGTGTGTTTGTGATCACATAATCAAGTTTTGACTAAGTTTTACCATCAGTTTAGTGAAGCATACCAACCACGTTTCTAAAATATTTCCAGTGATTTTAATTTATTCTTTATCAATAACAGTGAAAGTTAGATATATATTTTTTTATTTCTTCTCTAAATGAACTAATGGTTATTTGCTGGAATTAAGAGTTAATTACCCCCCTCCCCCATAATTCTTATGTATTCATTATTTATCAGAAATTTGCAGTGCAACTAAATTAAAGGATTATTAAGTTACAGATCACCATCATCTGGAAAATGTACTCTCTGATAGGATGAATTGGTACAAAATCATTTGTTATGAATTAAACTATTGTTGTAATATATTCTCAGAAATATGAGAGATTAAGGTTATTCTAGATAGAGAAATCTGATAATATTTAGTGATGTATCAATTAACTTCAATGTTGTATTTTGTGTGTGTGTGTGTGTGTGTGTGTGTGGAAAATGGAAGTATTTAGTTTTATTATCATTAATGGTTAGGTTATTCATTACCATTTGAGAGAATATATATAGATTAAAATAGGCATTCAGTAGGAAGTGTAAAAAACGCAAATACCAAATTTTTTCCCGAGTTCTGCCAATCAGAATGAATATAATGTGTAGGGGCAAGCTAAATTTCAAATTTAAATCAGAAATCAAATGCACCTGTCCATTTTAAGTTACATGTGAATTGCCAGATGTTTTCAAAATCTGCTCCAATGATTTTTGTCATTTGTACAGACAGAGAGAGAGAGAGAGAGAGAGAGAGGCTCAACAAGTTTCAGTAAAAATCATGGTTACTAAATTTTAATAACATTTGGCATGAAGCTATGTTATATATAAAAACAAGCAAATCAATAGATTAAGTCATGTTAATAAGTTACTTATTAAACAGTCTTCAAAACACCTAAAAAGAAAGCAATTCACCCCAACATACAGTGAGCAACTAGAGGTAACACATTGCTCAAGATCAGTCAGTCAGACCATGAGATAGGAGCAGCGAACATTTTTACATCATCCCTGATTGGATACTTTAAAGAGAATTACCGTATTTGCCGGCATATAAGATGCATTTTTTTTCTTTGAAAAACGGTGCATCTTATACGCCAATACTCAGTTTTTTATTACTTCCATTTCTGGAAATTTTTTCTGTTCCAAGTTACACGATTTCTTTCTTGCTTCCTTGCAGTGTTTGAGAGCATTCCAGTTACGTTAGTTATGTATTCCAGTTATTGGAATATTTCATAATGGTTACAACAAGAGTATTATTAAATTGAAACTGCCAACTGCATAAGTGATTGTGATATAAAAGAAATAGTAGTTAACCTACTTAGTCAATCTTGATAATAATAAAATCCTTAAGAAACGCTGTAGAATTTTGAATATGTATATAATTTTTACATTTTACTGTAGTAGTGTTCCTTATACATTACTGTTAATGTGTATTTGCTACACTAATGGCACCTATGTTATCATAATTCTTCCATATAGATGATGAATAAGAGTGATGAATGATAGTGTTCACCCTTGTGTTACACTTGATTTTACATCATTTCCACAATATCTAAAGCCATGTTGGAACCCCCCCCCCCCCCCGAGTGCTAAGCAGCCAAATGAAAAATCAAGACAGAGCATGGAATATATTTCAGAGTTACTCAATAACATCAAATCTCATATCGTTTAAATGTGATTGGACTGAAGCACATTATGTTAGACATTCGAGTGAAATACAGTCACAAAACAAATCTACATTATATGCCAGTTATGCAACCATTGCAAAAGTTATATATATATATATATATATATATATATATCCTTCATGCTTGCACGGTGATCAGAATACATTTTGAGAATTATGGAAACAACAATTTGTTAGAGTAAAACTTTAGTTTAATATAAACCAAAATAAACGCTCAACGTTTCAACCTTCACATTAAGGTCATCATCTGGAGTATACACATATATGCAAATAAACAAGCTGCACTACAATCTGCATGGCATGCTAAAGTTACTGACCAACCATTACAATGTTTTTTTTCCCCCTATATAAAGAACACACAATACTTTATAAACAAAATTAAAAACATAACACTTGGCAAAGATGATTTATTAGAAATTGTAATGTCAGGCAGAAATTACAGCTCTCTTTGTCCACGTACTACGTTCCAGTTACTTTGTGTGGAAAAATAAATTTTACCTATAAAAAGAAGGTACAGCCATGGGCTCACCTCTATCCCCCCAATTGCAAACTTTTATATGGAAGCTTTTGAGCAACGTGCGCTTGATTCCTTTACTCGAAACCTGCAGTTTGGCTTGGATATGTTGACGATGTTTTGGTTATATGGCCACATGGTAGCCAAACTTTAACACATTCCTTAGCCACCTGAACAAACAACATGAGCACATACAATTTACTATTGAAATTGAAAATCAGAACTCGCTCCCTTTCCTAGATACACTAGTCACACATCTTCCCTCTCAGGCTGTCTATCCTTCGCTGTTTACCGCAAACCTACACATACTGGCCAATATATACGTACTAACTCATATCACCACCCTTCGCAAAAATTTGGAGTCATTAACACCCTCAAAAAATATCTTGCTGTAATGAACAAGCTCTTAAACAAGAATTAAAAATTATTAGCAATACATTCATAAATGATGTCTATAGCAAGAATTCTATTAATAAAGTTCTTCATAAAACTTCATCAAAAAGTAATATAGATTACAGTAAAACCATAGCTATCTCATACATTAAAGGGTTATCAGAAAAAAATAATAATCTTACACTATTACAATCTTAATGCCACTTTTAAACCACCTTTAAAATAAAAAAAAACATATTCAACCCCTCCAAGGACCCCCCCCCCCCATTGGCATATCCTGGAGTCTATTGCACCTGTAACTTACCTTATATTGTAAAATCCTTATCTGAATAAAAAAAAAATTTAAAAAGCACAAACGGCACATTAAATTTAACAATTTTGGTGAAGCAGTCCTCTCAGGTCACGCTCTTAACACCCTACACCAAATTGATTGGAAAAGTACTTGCTCGTTACATCATAAAGAAAACCTGGTATGAACGGAAATTTAAAGAAGCCTGTGAAATTTTGATTAACTACCCTAATCTTAACAATAATGGTGGCATAAAAATCCCAAAAATTTGGATGGCACACTTAGTTTCCAGCAAACCCTGACTGTAAGACTCTAAGCAAATTTTCAGCTTATTAAATGATTACTTACATAAGTATACATATATATTATACTTATATAAGTAATCGTTTATTTTTATTTATTATTTATTAATTTTTTCCCTTTTATGAACATGTTGCTCTCCAGCTTAATTTAATTTTGTAACCTAATAGATAACAATAATAATAATAGGACTGTAGCTTTGATGTAGTAAGGTTTTTTTTTCCACCAGAAGTTAGGCCAATAGCTGTAATGGTTGGTCAGTAACTTTAGCATGCCATGTAGATTGTAGTGCAGCACTTGTTTCTTTGTATATATGTATACTCCATATGATGACCTTAATATGAAGGTTGAAATGGCAAGTGTTTGTTTTGGTTTATATTAAACTAAAATTTTACTTGAACACAGTAGTTGTTTCCATAATTTTCAAAATGTATTACATATGTATATATATATATTATGTATACTTTACCCACACACAAAAAATATCAAGACCTATAACAGATCAGTGCAATGCATGGGGAAGAAGATAAGAAAGGAGGAATCTATTTACTTTTTTTAAACAACCGAAGGTTGTATTTTTGGGGGAAAGCAGAATTTGGGAGGGGGTTGTTCCTAAGAACAGATGTAGGTGGAATGAAAGAGGAGGAGATAGTGACGTTGGTTTAATTAATTTCAAGATGGACTGTAAAAGGGTGGTGTTGGTAAGTAGTATCTCTTGTTCTAATGATTTTGGAGGAATGTGAAGAATAATAGTGGCCAATTCAGCAGAGCACTGTTCATGAACCACAAGGCAGAAATTGAATGTCTGTGAGAAGGGGGATTGAAGTGGATGTTAGAAAGAGAGAGGGTTCATTAATTAATTAACTGGATCGTCCCCTTCTGGATAGAATTGAGCAATCTTAGAGAGGAGGTTGGTGTATTCCTCAAATATGAGAGCAGTATTCCATAGCTGGTGGATTTGGGATGAGAAAAAGTACACCAGGCTTTTTTTGGTAGCTGCAGAAGCTATAGTTGAAATGTGTTTGTGTCAGGAAAGGTCAGAGATATATATCTCAGTCCAAGAAAGAAATCTGATTGTCTTTGGATATTTGAGTATTATTGAAGGTGGGGAGGGGCAGGGTGGGCGATATCAGACAGGACTGAGTTTAGGATGTTGGTCGTGGTGGATCTTGAGGATTCTAATACTTGAGCACTATAAGGTTTGTTAAATGAAACTGAGGAATGGAGTCTTGTCATTGGCAAAGCTATGGATAGAATCAGAAATTTGTGAGAGCAGTTCATTTACATACGAGAGGAAGAGAGTGGGTGAAGGAATGGAACACTGAGGTACTCCTGCATTTGTGGAGAAATCCGAGGAGAGAAAACCATCTACCATGACATAGTGAGCAACTGGTGAGAAAGTTAGCAATTCAGTTGTAGAGTGTGGAAGGCAGACCATAAGATGGTAGTTTTTGTAAGTAGGCCCATGCCAAACCCCTTCAAATGCCTTTGAAATGTCAAGGGCAACCATGTGAGTTTCTCAGAATTTTTCCATTTCATGAGGTGGAGGGTGAAAGCTAGTTCGGCTGTAGATTGCAAGTAGTGGAATTGCACTGTTGGTCATTGATTAATTGATAGGTGTCTAGGTGGTTCAAGAGTTGGTTGTGAATGACCTTTTCCATAAATTTAGAGAGAACAGAAGTGAAAGCAATTGCATGGTAATTCATTGGTTGACTTTTCTATAGAATGAGCTTGTTGTTGAAACCTCTTTCCAAGTTGTAGGTTAGATACCAGTTGAATAGGATAGATTGAGGAGGTGATACAAGATATGTGTTAGTTTCGGCAGAGGTTTTAACACAATAGGTGGGATACCTTTGCCTTAGACAGATCATAGAAAAATATAAAATAAAGAATTCAGACTCCCTCTGGTAATGTATTTCTTAGACTACTGTGATATGTGTTGAGCATGTGAAACTGTGGGAAGTAATGAAAACAATGGGTTTTCCTCAACACACTATCAGGTTGATAGCCAAAGGAGCAAGAAGCCACGGTAAGAACAGGTGTTGGATTGACTGACTGTCTTCAAGTCAGAAAAGGAGTTAGGCAAGGATGTTTACTTTCTCCTCATTTGTTTAGTATATATGCAGAGGACATCATGCATGAAGCATTGGATGAGCTCAGGACTCTCCTTTGTAATGACATGGAAGAACTAGGATTGATTCTTGACAAAGTTAACAAGATCAGTAATAACAGAGGACTTCAATTCATTCCTAGCAAGACAAAGATTATGGTTCTCAAAGGAAATACAAACAGAGATGCTCTTGAGAAACAAGTGTACCTTAATGGAGAAAGAATTGAGGAAGTCAGCAAGTTTCTCAAACTTGCTGACTTCTCAGCAAGTTTCTCAAACTACCTGAGATCCATTATTAATGTGAAGAATTGCTGTTCAGAAGATGTCAAAAAAAGATTAGGAATGGCTAAAACAACAGTCAGAGACCTGTCTAAAATCTGGAAGGATGGAAACAAAGTTTAGGATTTTGGATGCAGTTGTTTTTCCAACAGCGACTTATGGATGTGAGACTTGGAACCTAAAGAAGTCAGATAAGAAATGGATATCTGCTTTTGAGATGTGGTGTCACAGAAGGCTGTTGAGGATATCATATACTGAAAGTTATACAAATGAATGGGTGTTAGAAAAGATCAGTAGAACTTTAAGGCTCCTTAAGGATATTGACAGAAGAAAGTTAAAATATTTTGGACACATAAAAAGGATGGAAGGGGGACTTCTCAGAACAGTAATAGAAAGTAAAGTTCCTGGAAAAAGAGGCAAGGGTAGACCATCAGTGAGATGGATGGATGGATGGTGTGTGTGGAGTGACTGATCTTCAGAGAGTTGAGGCTGCCAGAAAAGCAAACAACAGGACTACATGGTGAGGCCTGTGTGGCACATCACCGAGCATCGGAGTGACCATATGGCATTTATAGATGCCCAGTGAACATAGAGAGAGAGAGAGAGAGAGAGACTGTGTGTGATATATAGAGAGAGCAGTTCTTGGTGGAGTATAGGGAACTTTGCCCAGGTCATCAATGAAGGAACTGGAAGAGAAGAATGATGCCAGTAAGTCAGCCTTGTCTTTCGGTGGGGTGGCTATCGTACTGTCTAGGAGTGGAGGAAACATGGGTAGACGAAAGTTATGCTCACTGACCTTGGCAAGGGACCAGAAGGAACAGCCATCATTTGGACAGGTGAGTTTGAGTTCACAGCATTTGAATTTAGTGATGATTCCTTTACAGCCATTGCAAGCTGCAGTATAGTCAGAGTAAGCAGCTGGAGTTTGGTCTTGAGCCATTCATGTAGAGGGTTTTTTTTGAGAATGAAGGTTTGGATGGCAGCTGTGAATTTGGAGTGAAATAAGGGATGAAGGCCTTCATTCCTGTGAGGATGATTTCTGTTATTCGGTCTGAGCAGGTGTTTGGATCAGGAGAACTGAAGCACTATTCAGACCATGGGAAGGAAGAACAGAAGTAACAGAGGTCATCCCATTTGGCACCTTGTAATGCCAAGACTGAGAATTGGTGGGTGAAAGCTATTTTCTTGCAAAAGAGACTTAGGTTGAAATCTAAGTTACCAAGAGCAGAACTGACATCCACAGTATACTTGGAAAGGAAGCTTGTTAGAAAGTGATGAAGTGCATTGGCAAATTGGAGGAGGGATTATCAGGTATTCTGGTCGGCAGAGTGACAATCTGTGATAGGTTTATTGCTGATTGCAAAAACACCTTGGCATTCCTGCCTGCTTGATTAGTAAAACTGGAGAAGAGAATCCAGTTTGAGTTGCAGATGATGAGGTTCCATAAGAAGTATGATCTCATTAGGATATTTCAACTTTAGAAACTCTAGGTTTAGAGAGAGATAGTTGAAGAGGTTAGAGTGGTTAACAGAGTTTGGAGAATCCATAAGAAGGATGACCTCACTATTATGGTATTTCAACCTTTGAAAGTCTATGTTTAGTGATAGATGGTTGAAGAGGTCAGAATGGAGTTTGGAGAGCAAGAGAGAAAGCATATGAGAAGTGCAGGTTGGTTTGGTGGAGAAATTCTGAGCCAAAGCAGATCAAATGGTGGGGGTGGGGGGTGTTGCAATCTCTGGATTTGTACGTCAGTTCTGATAAGTGCACAAGTGCTACCCTTGTGGCAGAAAGAACTGTATAATGCACAGTTCGGGTTTGTGCTGTTGAAGTTGTGAGTTTGGGTTCTAATAAGAATAGTAATTCTGGTTTAGATGACTATAGGTGGTGGTGCACATTATTTATATTGCTGTAAATTTAGGCCATGGATGTCGAAGTGAATGCAGAAACTTTTTTGTAAGAATTAATGCTGGTGGGTTGTTTGGCTTTTTAACCATTTTTTGGGGAGAGAATTTTTGTGATCTGCAGTAAAGTCATATTTTTTGGGTTGTGATCCATTATATGTGGGGAGGAAGTGGGCGTGCAACAAGAGGTGACAGATTTACAAACCTACCACTAACACTGGGGGAACCCAGTCTCCTGTCCATATATATATGGCCTCAGCAGTTCCTCCCTGCAGCCAGTGTACTTGGTTTCCCTCTAGTCACAAACCAGTAAAACAAGTAGCTGCAGGATTTGATGCTAGCCGATTAGTTCACTTCCAAATTCAGTACTGACTGGTTCAGACCTGTACACTAACCAGCAGCTCACCTGCAGAACCATTTTACTGTTGTACCCTTGATTGTGGTTGTGAGGAAGGGGGCTGAGCCCTGTACAGCATGATTGACATTGAGGATATCAGAATCCTTGCTCTAGTGACCAAACTTGACTGCAGCCACTTCAGGTTGCTAATAAGTAAGGTGGTGGTGTTTCACCGCAATGAGACATCTACCACCTAGATATGGGATAATGGTCCAGAAAGTAAAGTGTAGATATAGAACACACACTATAACATAATGGATGTGTAATTGCAAAACCCAAAATAATTGCAGCCACTGTAGGGGAAAGCTTTGCTAGAATCTCAGCAACAGCTTCTTATCCTCCTGAATTTTTTATATTGAAAGAACAAGAGAAGCAGTTACTCTACTTTTCTAGTTGGAGCCATACAATAGTCAATTTATTAAAGTGGAACTAAAAAGAGCACTTTTTATTTCATGTCAGTACAATAGGACCTGATATTATCCATTGATGATAAAACATCTTAACTGGATTTGCTTCTCTTACTATACAGCCATACTCCCCCCCCCCCCCCACCCCCCCCCCCCCCCACCCCCCCCCCCCCCCACCCCCCCCCCCCCCCACCCCCCCCCCCCCCCACCCCCCCCCCCCCCCACCCCCCCCCCCCCCCACCCCCCCCCCCCCCCACCCCCCCCCCCCCCCACCCCCCCCCCCCCCCACCCCCCCCCCCCCCCACCCCCCCCCCCCCCCACCCCCCCCCCCCCCCACCCCCCCCCCCCCCCACCCCCCCCCCCCCCCACCCCCCCCCCCCCCCACCCCCCCCCCCCCCCACCCCCCCCCCCCCCCACCCCCCCCCCCCCCCACCCCCCCCCCCCCCCACCCCCCCCCCCCCCCACCCCCCCCCCCCCCCACCCCCCCCCCCCCCCACCCCCCCCCCCCCCCACCCCCCCCCCCCCCCACCCCCCCCCCCCCCCACCCCCCCCCCCCCCCACCCCCCCCCCCCCCCACCCCCCCCCCCCCCCACCCCCCCCCCCCCCCACCCCCCCCCCCCCCCACCCCCAAATGTATTTATTCAAAAAAAAAAAAAAAAAATGCATATAAGTGTACCTATGCAGTTCAAACCTGCACTCTTCAAGGTCAATACTATTTCTGAAGTTTTTTCATGTAGCTCCTCTACTTTCAGATCAGTATAACATATACTTATTTTGCTGAAGGGATTTGTAGGTTTCTTATATGATGAGAAATGACACAAAAATTATAAAAAACAACATCCCACCAATCAGTGACTGATAACCTATTCATGGTTTAAGTGATATGGTATTCAATCGTAAAATTGCCAAAAAAAAAAAAAAAAAAGCTAACAAGATTCATCTCCTGTGGAAATGCTATTACTGATCTGAAATCAGCAATAGCATTTCATTAAGCTCACATTATTATTATCTCCTATGTCCAAATTAGTCTACTTATCAACACTCCAGTATTTCTTCTAAGGTTCTTCTGGCTGAATCAATCCATTCAGTCAGAAGAATACTAGGTTACCGTAACACCTTGGATTAGTGCTGCTAATATATTCTTGAATGCTAACAATGCCAATTGCTAGCATTTTCTGTTTTCATTTTTATATGATTCTGCGACTCAAAACTCATATCTGTGAGCTCTAATTTTAGATCAAGTGCTTTATATCTGACCCATATTTCAGATACGTAACTTAAAATTGGTTTGAATACTGTCGTATGTACTTCTAGTTTAGTGGTTTGGTTAATTTCTCTCTTATTCCATATAAATTTATTCAACTAGCTCCATGCCATACCAGCTTTGCTTATTATGTTGTCTATTTCAAAACATAATTTTCCATCTTGAATGAAAATTATGTCTAAATAGCTGAAATATTTTACTTGTTTTAGACAGTCTTCATTGAGAATGCAACTGAAATTTTTTAAGTTCATGCCTATTTTCATAGTTTTGGTGTTTTTATTGGTGATTTTCATACCAAATTTGTTACAGCTGCTGTTCAGTTTAGTTAAAGAATACCTGATTTTACATCAAATCATCTTCCTGTATTTTCTTTTATTCTAACTGCTGACCTACATCTTAATTATAGACTGTGTATTGCTGTGTATATTGTTCCATTTATTCCATATAACTGTAGTGTTTAAAAAGTTTTTCTCTGGGCACCTTGTTGTATGCCTTTTCCAAATCTTGAAAATTTAGATACAGATCCTTACTTTATCTCCATGCTTTCTCAACTGTTTGCCATAAAGTGAAAATCTGATCTAGACAACCTCTATTTGGCTTGAACCCAACTTGTTCTTCTCCCTTCCATGGTTTTCATTTCATGCATGCTTCCATAAATCCTACCTGGAGCACTTATTAAAGAAATTCCTTTATAATGCTCATATTCAGCTTTAATCCGTTTTTTTAATAGATGGAAACTGTGAGAGAGCTGTACTGCAGTCATCAGGAATTCAACCTTCTGACTAAGTCTTGTGAATTATGCAGTGTTGCTACTGCAAAACTTTTATGCCTCATATTTGAGCAATTCTGGTCAGATATCTACTCCAGCTGCCAATCCACATTTGAAGTTTTTTTTTTTTTTATTACCACAAGTATTGATTGATATGTGCTCCTGTTTGAATTCCTCTTAAAATTTTTCTACTACAGTTCTCTCACTGCTTGTTTTGTGTAATAAGTCTTTGAGTAATTACTCCAGACTTCTAGAATATCCTTATCTTCAGTATTCAGGTTTACCTTTATCATATTTGATTCCTTTTACAGTACTCTTTCCTCCATTTCAAAGCTTTGTCAAGTATCTCCAGATCATTTCCCTACCTTTCTGATACCTTTTATATTCTTACCAGAGTCCTCCCATGACTTGTTTGGCTACTTTTACACACAACTTGCCTCTTACATTTCTCTATGTTTCTTGTAGGTCATCTACCAGCTTATTTGCCAGGAACTTTCCGTATGCTTTCTTCTTTACCACGATGGCTTCTTGTCCACCATGGTGTTCTTATTTTTCTGTACTTGCAGACAACTTCACCATGTGCCTCCTTACCTGATTCGGCCAATGTTTTCTTCCAAGTTTGCCACCGAGATTTCAAGGTTTGGCTCTTGTTTTTGAACTGTTTCATTTTTTCTTAAATAATGTCTGTATAGTTCAGTCTACAGTTGACCTGTTAAAGCTGCTTAACTTTATTTATATATTTTAAAAAAAAAACTTTCTTACATACTGTTCTTTAAAGTGATATTCATTTTTATTCTACTTACAACTAATTGATGGTCTCTCCAATTTCAAAATTCTCTGTACACTCTTGTATCCTGAACCAGCATGAAGATGTCAATATCAACAATGAGGCTTTTCTTATTCCTTTTGTTTACTTTTCACATGAACTTTTGCACATCTTTGTTGGAGCATGATGTAGTCATGATACTTACCATTATCATTAGCATCAGCCGCCTACTCTAATAATTCAGAAAATTTCTCCACATTTTCCTTAGGAAAACCTTCTGTGGGCTTATAGTCACAAATAAGTTTCATTGTCTATTTATCCATTTTGAAGTTTGCCCACATAATTCTACTTAAAATTACCTTCCCATCAAGAAATTTATCTTCATGTTTGGTGTTGAATGTTATTGCTGCTACTTCCTTTCCTTGATCATTATTACCTGAATATATGGATTACTGTGCACAGATCTGGTCACCTGGTTTTCAAAAAGATGAAATTGCGTTGGAAAAAGTTCAGAGGCGATTGACTAAGGTGGTTTCTGGTCTCTGGAATGTAGAGTATGAAGACAGATTGACAAAATGCAATTTGCAGAAATTGGTGGATAGAAGGAGGAGGGGGGATATGATTGAGACATATAAGCTGTTGAGTGGTTATTACCAGATTAACGTCGGGGAGGTTTTGCACAGAATGGGTGAGGATAGCAGGAGAACAAGAGGTCATTCCTGGAAGCTGTATAAGGAGGGTGTGAGCAAGGGAATGAGGAGCAGGTTTTTTGCATGGAGAGTGGTGAGTGATTGGAATGCTTTGCCCGAGAGTCTGGTGTGTGCAGAGACAGTGAATATATTTAAGGCACAGTATGATAAACTGTGTGTATAACAGTGGACCTCCCACGATGAGTCTTTGACTCCATGGAGGTTTTTATAATAATAATAATAATAATAATAGATAGCATCCTGTAACTATTATGTAGCAAAATCTCACCTGTTTTGTCTACGTAATGCCAGTTATGTCCATGTGTATTTTGCTACTTCTGCAAGTTTTATTTCCTTTCCATTAATACTCTTTATGTTGATGGTTCTTATCTTCAATTCTTCGGATGAATTTTTTTGTTCTTCTTTTTCCAGATGTTGAGTAGGAGTTTGTTGAGACAAATCATTATATCAAGAATTAAAATATTAACTTACTCTCATTCACTTTCTCTTAATTAAATTGTATAAATAATTATAGATAAATGTGAACTGACCTAAAGCTAAAAAGCTTATCAAACTAATAATGATAAATACATATAGGTCAAGATGTAGCATCATACTAATCCATTGAACTTTAAACAACTTCAAGTAAACCTTCAACAGTTCTGAGTGAACTAAAGAGAGCTGATAAATTATATCAGTTGTTTGTTCTGCATTTAGAGTTGAAGGTATCAGTAGCCATCCTTTCCACTTTCCACAAGAAAAGAATGAAACTGAAGAAATAACAATCCCACTATCTAGTAGTTGGGAGAAAATTTAGGTTACTAAAGTGATGTAGCTTGTGTTCCAGTGTGTGTTTATGTATGCATGTATGAAGTTTATCTCCATAATTCTAACAAGAAATGCCAAACGCCATATAACCATGAAAGAAAGAAGACTCAACTTAAATTTTGCTTAGTGGTAGAGCCTATTAAGTAATTCTTCTATATGACTTTTTAGCTGCTAATACGTTATCAACTTCAGCTATCTGTGGGGGGGGGGGGGGGGCATCAACACAAAATTCAAAAAATAAAAAGTGGTAATCCTAAATACACTAAAAAGGCATTTGTAATTAACAAGAAATAAATTATATTTATATTTTTATATTAGTATATATACTACATTTGTACAATTTTTTGATATTTATTTGGTATTGAAAGGCATAATATTGTACAGATATCACTTGACATTATTGTATGATGGAGCAGAATTTCAGATCACATTTCCATATGACTGCATTACTAGATTCTGTTATCAATTTTGAATAATTTTATAATATCCTTGAGAAATAGCTTATCAAGATATGTATATATAGATGGGAGAAGAATAACATCTCTCTGTCTGTCTTTTCCCCCTCTTCTTCCTCTAAGAATATTTTAAATGCTCAGTTCTGGATTGGAGTGCCTGTCTTGTGCAAGATAAAAAATTCATTAATGCTCACATAAGAATATTTTTTTTTTATTCTCAAAACTATATGTGCATTACCATTGGCAATAAGAATATTATGCTAGAATACTATTTTTATAATAAGAATATTATGCTAGAATACTGTTTTTCATTTCATTCATTTGCTGAAAGTGATCAACTGATTCAGTTTTCATAAGAAATTCCATTGTTTTGTAAAGAAATTTAGAATTTTTTCTTTTAGAATTGATCCAGATACAGAAACTGAACATTTTTGAGCTGATCTGTTATAACAAAGTTGTCTCTTCAACATCACTGAAATCTTCATTGCACATTTATTTCATTTAAGAATTAAAACAATTTATGCTGTAAAAAAATCTTGTCATCATTGAAAATAAAAGTTCTTATTGGTCCAGGTGGTAGTCCATATGCAACTTTGTATTATTGCTTTTTTTTTTTTTTTTTTTTTTTTTTTTTTTTTTTTTTTTTTGAACAGAAACACTATGCCTTTGCTAGGTACCATTACCATGTGTGTGTGTGTGAGTGATCTGTTTTAACCTGTTTTTCTACAAAACTACAGATATTGATGAATTCAAAAATACTGTTTTCTTTTGAAGATTGAATGTTTGTTTCTAAGAAAATGAGTTATGCCAGTCCAGAAATTCTGGGAATATCAAAGGGATTAGCATTATAACCTAATTAGTAATTTTAATCTAATGAAGAATGAAATAAATCATTATAATCTAATGAAGCACTCAAATTGTCACCTATCACTAGCAGGCTTTTATATATAAATTATACTACTTTAGTATTTTTTCAAAGCAAAATATATTGGACTGGGACAAAGCAAAAAATATCTATGACTGGGAATTATAATATTCCTAGTTGATGCTTTATAGCATGTCATACTGGTCTTTTTAAAAAAGAATTACCAAGCCAATCAGTCAAAGAATCTGAGATTATACCCAATTCATTTATGGTTAGAATATATAAAACTTATCTTTTGGCTAATTAGTGTTCATAATAGCTCATCTGCTACAAGTTGATTTTATGATTTACAGTTTTTTAATTTAAGAAATATGTATGTGGAATTATCAGTTTTTAACAACTATGAAACAAAAGAGATTGTCATGCTGCTGGTAGTGTGACAAGACTATTAAGAAAGGTGGAATTAAGTTCAATGTCATAATTTAAGCAATGAGAGATATCACTTGTTAATAAATTAAATATCATATATTTATTGTACTTTACTTAAATTGTTTTGTGTGGCTGGCTGCATAATAATTGTGCATGTCAGTCTATTCTTTGATTAGTGATAAAATTAATAGTTTTTTAAATATATATAGCTATTTGCATATTTTAAAAAATATTTTAAAGTTTTGCATGGTTCTTAAAGCCATGCTTCTGAGTCATTAGCTGATGCACTGTTTAGCTTATTTTTAATTGTAAAATATCAGATTAATGTCTTATATGCTCATGTATTTCACTTAGTGTCATTTTCTGAATTGTTTTCTAACATGAATGTATAGATGGCTTTATATACCACTAGTTTACGTATACACTATAAACTTCTGGTTGTATGATTATTCAAAACTGATGACACATTTCTTTGCTTTTCGTATCCTTCATTCTATCTCAAGACTAAGGGAACCATCTTCTGTGAACCAAGAGCCAAGGTAAAGAACTTTCATGGACGACATTACATTTTAGTGTAATACCTTATAGAAATTTTCATTGTTAAATAAGCTTTTCGCATTCAAAGTAAAGTGCTGAATAAGGTATTACAGATATGTCTAATAGAGCTCTCTTTTAGCTGCACTATATGCACATTATTGCGATTGCACTCCAGATTTAAATGAAAGATTAGGTTACTGTTATATGCTATGCATTTCAGCATGATGAATTACTAAATAATTAGGCTGAATTTTGTTTTATATTGCTGCAATTTCTAAGCTGTTCTTTCTGCATGGTCTCATTTAAACTCTTTTTTTCTTTATGTATATATATATATATAAAATACTTCAAGGGATTTATATTAAAATTTGGGAAGAAAATAAATGTAATTTTTTAAAAAGTTTTTAGCTGGTATTTGTATTTTTAACATATGACCAGTATCAGTATTTTGGCATATTATAATTATTTTTTTTTTATAATTATTATTTTATTTATTTATTTTTATTTTAACATTTTTCTGTAATAACTATTATATATAATATAATGGCAATAATGAACATGGAAATGAAGAAATAGCTATACCAGTCACCACTAAACATGAAGGTAAACCTTGAACGACAGACAATTTCAAATAGAGTAATGTAGACAGATTTCAAAATGGGAAATTGGAAAAAGAAACTGATTAATACCTATGGTACCACAAAAATTTCTACTAAAAAATTGGAGGAATTTTCAGTTGATTAGAGAAGGCAATTTTACTTATAAAAATAAAGTTGTTGAAAATCTAAACAGCAGAATAGAAAAGGAATACCAGACAGTAATGTATTGGACAAAATAGAAAGTTAATGTTAAGTACATGCTATATTTCTGTTCAGGACATGGATTAGTCATTACTAATAAGAGCATGTTCCAACTTAAATATAGATACAAATAAACATGGACAAGTTTTATTCAGTATTACTGTTAATAGTAATATCTTTGTGTTGATATATACTGAATTTTGTGCATGATGAAACTGAATATCATTTGAAAAGAAAAGTATGTAAGAAAGTTGTAAAAAGAATCAAAGTTGAGCAACTTTCAGGGGTGAACTATGGACTAAAACATATAAATATTATTTAAGAAAAAATAAAAGGGTTTGAAAACAAGTACAAAACCTTGGAGACTGAAGAAAATAGATTGATTCAGCCAGGAAGACTGATAAAAATATAGAAAATAAATATCAGTAAGATGGTAGAATGTTCTGGAGTTTATAAAACCTCAAAAATGGAGAAAACAGTACTCTAAAAACAATCAGAGATAATAACACTGAAAGAAAAACTGATGGTGAAGATTTTCAGAATGTCAGGAGTAATAACTTTGAAAGATTGTTATATGAGATAAAGAGTGAGAAAAAAAATGGTAGAAAATATTCAAGTGGAATGTAATCAAGAGCCATCACTTGAAATTTGAAAAGGCAGTTTGTGTGGATAATATTTGATCAGAAATGTTCAGGTATAGAGGTTTAAAAGTGTTACAGCAGCAACAGTGCATAATTTAGAAGGTTTGAATTGCAGATTATTCAAGTAAATCTCTCATACCTACTATAAAAAAATCAAAAAAAAAAACATTGTGAGAATTATAGACAAATTTCTCTGTTGAGTGTTCCAGGTAAGATTTATACAAGCATGTTTGAGAAGAGGCTAAAGAAAATTAGGGAAAATAAACTTGGAAATAACAGGCTGGAGTTCAAGCCAATTTCACTTTAAGACAAATAGTTAAGAAATCATGCTAATATAATAAGGATCAATATATAAATTTTATAGATGTGCAAAAGACATATCACCAGATGCCAAGGAAAAAAGAAAAAGAAAAGCTATTTAAAATATTTATTATGTAGGGTAATTGGCTTGAATATCATGCTATATATCTTGCTAATATAATAAGGATCTATATATAAATTTCAAAGATGTGCAAAAGGCATATGACCCGATGCCAAGGGGGAGAAAAAAGCTATTTAAAATATTTGTTATGTGTGGTAATTGAGACATTATACAGTGTATTTGGCTTGTATTTAAGTTATACAACAGTTAGAAATAAAGATAAAGAAGGTAGAGGAAAATGGTTTGATATAAAATCAGGTGGGTGTAAAAGATAAGGATGCACATTTCCTCTCTTATTCATCATATATATCGATCACATTATGGAGGAATGATGTACTCCTAAATAAATCTAGTAAGTCTTCAGGAGTCCTTAACAAAATGGATAAAGTGCTTTACAAAGTTGGCATTAAAATCAGCAATAAAAAGATTAAAATAAAAACTGAAAATAGGCAGGAACATGGAAAATATGAGTTGCATCATGAATGGAGAAAACCTATAGTAGTAAAACATTTCCTCTATTTAAGCACACTTTTTAGTGCAATTGCAAATTAAATATAGGCAACAGAATAAATGAAGCTGATGGATCTGGGGAGCAAATTGAATAAATATATTCTTCTCTTCAAGGATTAGGCATTTGCCTGCTCCACCTTCACTGGTCTGCTTCTCTCTCTCTCTCTCTCTCTTTTCTTTTGGTCTATATTTATCCACCTCTTTTGTTAGCAAATATCTTTCCATCCTAAACAGATTCTGTTCCCATTTCTCTGTATGTTTCTTGATCATTTCATTTACATTGTAAATATCTAGCTCTCTTCTGATGTCTTCATTTTTTATATAGTCCAATTTTGTGCATCCATTAATTGCTCTTAAAAATCTCATGTCTACAGCTTATATTTTACTTTCATCTTTCTTTTTAACAGTCCATGTTTCTGAGCCATATAATAGAGTGGGAGTGGCCATTACTTTACAAAATTTTAGTTGTTTCTCATTTTGTTTTTTTAATTCATTGTCCTTTTAATTGTTCCACAAATTTTCCGAAATTTCTTTATTTTTCATCTATATCTCTAAGATATGTAATTATGCAGCCTAAATAATTAAACACTGTGTTACCTATTTTATTTTCTATGACTATATTTGATCTAACATGATCTCAACATTTAAATGCCATGACTTTTGTGAAATTTTTAAATTGTATTGCTGGCTTATTTTGCTTAATTCAAAAACTGAATTTTGAAGATCATCTTCATTGTCTTATAATGCAGTTTAATCATATGCATAGCATTGTATTGATAACAGTTCTTCTGGTTTATACCTTGTTTTATTGTTGTTTTCCATATTTCAATGATCGGATCAATATATATATATCAGGGGCACATATTCAGGTTGTGCAGTGCACATATACGGAATAGCAATATTGCCGATATTATATTTTTGCATTCATTCCTGTTAAAGACTCCCTTAACTGTTTCCTGACTTTGCATGCTTCCTAAAATTATACACAATATACTGATGCTTCGTGAAGAGGACACTTTTTGATGCTTAAACATTGCATCGCATTCACGTTAATAGCCGGGTGTGCTGTCACAAACATAGACACCTCTGAGCCCTTTGAACAGGCATACAGATAGTGCATGGGGTCAAATTCTTATCATTCCAGTGTTTATAAATCACCCAGAAGGTGAGGCAGGGTGTGTGCTGGGACAATAGCTCCCAGAAATCAGTGGCTGTGATTGGTTATTCTGTCCACCAATTCAATTGAATGTCCATACCGACTGAGCTATAGAGGCTCTAATTCAAATATACCAATCAAATGTAGTGTTCTCCTTCATTATTGTTTTCTAATATATTTAAAAAAAAAAAAAAACACATTGTCCCCTACTCTACACAGATTTGGTGACAGTTAATTAAAGTATTCAAAGTTATCCTACAATTAATTGCATTGGACCATTTAACCCGGCTCTGGTGAAGTGGGAAAATGTAACAAAAGTGGTAAGGTGGGGTCCCACAGACCCACCCAAATAATGTAGTATATTATAGAAATCCATATCTTTTTAATGGTATATTAGATTAAGTATTGTTTAAGTGTCCTGTAATTTTATGGAATAAAAACGCAGATCCACAAAATTAAATTTTTATTACCCAAAAATACTTAACTAATTAAACATCTTTATTTTTACTTTTAGCGTCATCTATAAGTTGACATAGTCTCTTTCTTCCTGCTCGTAACTCATTATATAATATAATGGCAATAATGAACATGGAAATGAAGAAATAGCTATACCAGTCACCACTAAACATGAAGGTAAACCTTGAACGACAGACAATTTCAAATAGAGTAAAAAAAAAAAGATATTATTTTCAAAATACCCTCTAAATATTTACAAAAACATATTTGCTTATAGAAGACACAACAGTAACAGTAATATTTTAGTAGAATATACATGAAAACAACTTGCGTTTCAGAAGTAAATATAGTTGCACTTTTGGTAAGGTGGGTCTGGTGGACCCCAGCACACTAAACTTGCTTGCGCGCAACAGACTGTCATTTATGGCGTCAAGTAACAGGTTACGGGAGGGGAAGCTATACTGAGGCATGACTCACTGCCACGCACTGTTAAAAAGTTACAGTCAATTTAAAATCTTTGGGGTCTGTGACACTCCGCCTTACTAATGGTGGGTTAAGATGAGCACTGATATGCTATGCACTCTTAAAACCTTCATACAATAACAATGCAATCATGTGGTCAAATAGATGTGAATTTTGTAGCACAGGTTGCATTACCAACACGACAACCCGACTGAAATGGGCACATAATGCCACTGACACATATATTAATTAATTTTCTTCTGTTAATTTATTATGTAACTGTATTTTTGTATCTTCCTATAAACTTTATAGCTTGTACTAAATATATAATGGATATCCTTGTTTTTTCATTATATTCCATAATTTTTCTCTGTGTATTTTATCAAAAGCTTTCTTATAATCTGTAAAGGCCCAATGAGTCTCAAAATTAAATTCTAATCTTTTTTTCAGTAATTTGTTTTAACACATAAATATTGTCTATACATGATCTTCCATGTCTAGAACCATTTTGTTCTTTTGAGAGTAGATTGTTTGCAATATTTCTTTTATTCAGGATTTTACTATAAATTTTGTTACCTGTATTTAATAGACTGATTCCTCTGTAATTTCTACAATCATCTCTGTCTCCTTTCTTAAATATAGATATGAACTTAGTTTTTGATCAGTCTGATAGTGCCTCACATTTCCTCCAACAGTTATTTATTAATTTTAAGAATCTGTGATGTAAATTTTCTCTACCATATTTCCAGAGTTCTGTATTTATGCCATGTAATCTGGTTGATTTTCTATTTTTTGATACTTTTATTGCTTCTTTTAGTTCTTCCAATTTTATTGGTTCTATATCAGTAACTGATTTCGAGTTTGTACTACGTACTTGGACTACATGCATTAGCTCACGCTAGTAGTCCCGATACTTTTATAGTTTACTATACTATATTCAGCATGAAACTCTTTGATTCCGATCCTTGAGTTTCTTATTCGATTTTAAAACAATGTGGGATTTAATTCCCCTTAATTTAAATAATTAAATTATGAGTTATTATTAAATTTGGATCATACCATAAATTCTTATAATGCTCTATCCATTGTTTTTTGTATATTATGTTGATTTGTGCTGTATCCCTTTCTTCATTGTCTAATTTCCTTAATATTTTGTAGGCATATGTTTTGTCTTCTATTTTATTAATAATTCTGTCCCAAGAATCTTTGGTGAGCTTTCTGTACTATGGTTTTTAGCTATTTTTCTTTAGTTTTTGTATATTTCTTGTTTTCTGTGTATATTTTTGAAGGGACGATTTATATGCCATTTGCTTTTCTTTTATTGCATTTTCTATATCCCTGTTTCAAATTTTTAATGTTTTTCTATTTAATATTTTATTTTTCTTTCCATGTACCTCAGAGACTGCTTCATGAATTATCTTTATCAAAGTTTTCCATTCTTTGATGTACTTTGTGGTCAAATTGACCACAAAGTATATCTCTTGTTTTTTTGTATATATTTATTGTTTATTAATCTCTTGTTTTTTTTTTTTATTTACTTCCTTTCTCTGTTTCATTAGTATTTCTGTTTTAGAACTACCAAGTAATGATCTGAAAAAGTTTCATTTCCTCTATAGACATGTACATCTCTTACACATGGAAGTAGTTTCTAATTAGTAATGATATAATCAATTATAGATCTTGTTCCTCTGCCATTCCAAGTGTATTTATATTATTTTTTTCAAAAAAAAAAGTATTAGTTATTTTATAATTTTTTTATATAATAAAAATTCCTAAAATACAGCTTTCGTAATAGTTCTTGGCAATTGTTATTCGTGCAAAGTTCTCCATATTTTCCTAAGGTATTTGGGATTGGATTATTTCCAATGCTAAATGCATGAAGATATCCTGCTATTAATATATAGTCATTTTTATTATATTTAGGTTTTGAAACTACAAAAACTTACTGCTTTTGTAGTTTCAAAATCCTCTTTTCTACCTTCTTCAGAGGCATATACTCCTGTGATATTTAAGTAGCTTCTGTTTGTTTTAATTTAACTGTTATAAATTGATCAGTTATAAAATTGTACTTTAGTATTCTATTTTTCCATTTATTATCGATTAAAATAGCCACTCCACTAGAAGCTCTGATATGTTGGTTCACTCCACTATATAACATAGTAAAAACCATCTATATCTTTAATTCTCTTTAATTTATTTTTTTGTTTCTGTTATCATGTCTATATTTTTAGTTTTTTTGCTAATTATAATTCCTTTTGTTGTTATGCTTCATATATTTGATGTGGCTACTTTTAAATAAATATATATACATTTATATTGTCTATTGTTGTGCCTTATTAGCTGAAATAAAAAGACATAAAATGAAAATAGAGGAAAAACATGAAAAACACCAGCTTCTACAGATTCCCCATTGAGAATCTGGTTCATGTTTTCCACGTTCTTCTCTATTTTCGTAGTTTGTCTTTTTATTGCTGACTTTCATGTCAAATTTGTTATAACAGCTATTCAGTTTTTGTTAAGGATGCCTTGAAGACTTTAGAATAAAAGAATACTTCTTCTCTTATTCCAAAATAGTGAACTAGTAGCATACAGGACAGTGTTGAGATCATGAAAATTAAAAATAAAGCAATCGATCAGTGCTAGACCACAGGTGTAAAAGTTTGGGAAAAATTAGGGAGGTAAACAGATGGTATCAGCAATGACAGAATCATATAGTCCTCTCTTAGTGAGTCGTTGGACTCTCTGGATTAGATTACAACCTTTGCTGATGAAAGGTTGTAAGATCTCTAGCAAATTGGTGCTGTGTGTGTGTGGGCAAGAGGGTAAGAAGAAAAGAAGAATCTGTTCGCTTTTTATTTTATTTTATTTTTTTTAACAGCTGAAGGTTGTATTCTTTAGGAAATGCAGAGTGGAGGAGGCTGCTCCACAGAACCACAGAAGTAGATGGAATATGTACAGAGTTAGTAGCTGTAAAGGTGTGAAGTAATGCTTTGAGAGAAAAGTACACCAAATTTTTGGCAGCTGCAGAAGCTATGTGTGAAATGTGTTTGTGCCAGGAGAGGTTGGAGGGTTAGGTTAGTCCAAGGAAAGAAATCTAATCGTTGTTGGATATCAGGTTATTATTGAAAGTTAGGGAAAGTGAGCCCTTTCTTGTGAGAGATCAGACAGGACTGAATTGGCATTAAAGTCTACAAGGTGGTCCTTCTCCCCTTGAGATATACCTAAGAGATTGGAGTTTTGGACATTGGTTGATCTTGAAGGTTCTAACAATTAGATGGATAGAACACTACAAGGTTTGTCAATTGAAAGGAAAAATGCATTGTACTCTCATTTGCAAAGCTATGGATAGGATTTGAAATCTGTGAAAGCAAGTCATTTATATACAGGAGGAAGAGAGTGGATGAGAACACAGAACCGTGAGGTACTCCAGCATTAGTGGAGAAATCTGAGGAGAGGTTATTGGGTCATGGGACTGGGGACTGTTATGTGAATGTTGTTTCGTAGCAAAGGAGACTTTTGTGAGGTTGTAGTCAGCGTTACCAAGAGGAAAACTAGCATCAAGTGTGTTGACATATTAGAGGGGAGGGGGGATTGTCTGGTATTCTAGTAGAAAGATTGATGATCTGTGATAGGTCATTGCTAATGACAAATGCCTCAGCATCCCTACCTACTTGAGTGATAAACAGGAGAAGGAAATCCAATTTGAGTTGTGGACATTAAAGTCCCTAAGAAGGATGACCTCACTATTAGGGTATTTTGACTGCAGAAAATCAAGCGTTAAAAAAGAGAGCTGACATGGTCACAGTGGGTATCAGAGTTTGGGGAGTGAATGAAAGTGACAGTTTGGTTTGACATGAATATGATTTGTCAAGTATAATTTACTTGGTATTTCAGCAGTAAAACTTTCTACAAGTAATCTCACAGTCAGCTGAACTTTGCTAGTTGTTTTACCTATATGATATTGAAACTTAAAATTCTTATTAACCAAAATACCCAGATCTCTGCATTTATCAGAGCAGGTTTTTTTTTTTTCTAAAAGGTTGAATGAACAGGTTTTTTTTCTAAAACCTGTTCATTCAACTTATATCCAATGGAATTTGCTCTGCTTGCATTTATTCACATTAAATGTGGGATGCCTCCAACTTTTGTTCCAGCCAGGTTTCCCTCACACTAAACTCTGCTTTGCCATACCTTTCTGTCTAACTCTTGGCTACAATGTCAAAAAAGTAAAAAATAAATAAATAAATAAAAATTTTCCCTCACATTCTTCTCAGCATACATATTATAGTAATGCTATTATCTATATCTTGTGTACTTCTGAAAAAATAGTCAGAACTTTGCATTGCTTTAAAACCTTATATGAAGCTGGTTGCCTTTATCTCCTCTCCTAAGGAGAATCTTGGAATGATCAGTTCCCTCTCTGTTCCAAGTGCATACAAGGTTCCTTGTTCATGGAATTTGTCCTGTTATGGAAAAACTGGAAGATTTATCTTGAAATACATATGCTGTCACAGCTATGACTGTTGACTGTAGCTGACCATGCCTTGGATACCTTATACAGAATCAAATGGGGGGGGGGGGAGACAGAGAGAACTACTATGCTTCATCACACCAAAAAATATAAACTTGAATTTTTTTGCAGTCTGGCATATTAAAAAAATAAATAAAACACTGCTGTTGACCTGACATTTCAAAAAGGTATTTCTTTATGCATTATTAAAATTCTAGAAACAACTACAGTGTTATAGTAAAACTTCAGTTTAATATATAAACCAAAATAAGCACTCTACGTTTCGACTTCACATTAAGATCATCATCTGGAGTATATACATATACAAAGAAACAAGCTACGTTACAATCTACATGGTATGCTGAAGTTACATTAATTTGGTCAACTGTTAAAACTATGGGCCTGACCTCTGGTGAAAAAAAAAAAAAAAACTTACTACATCAAAGCTTAAGCCCTGTTATTATTATCTATTTATCATTAAGAGATATATTAAGCTAGAGAGCAAGATGCACTCACATAATTACTCATATAAGTACACATATAAATTAGAACAAAACAGTATGGATGGTAGCCAATAAGAGCTGAAATTATTGCTTAGATTCCTAAAGTAATGGTTTACTGGAAAACTTGAAGAACTTGAGTGGGCTGAATGTGTGCCTTCCAAATTCTTGGGATTTTTATGCCACAACTATTATTAAGATTAAGATGGTTGATCAAAATTTCACAGGCTTCTTTAAATTTCCATTCATACCAAGTTTTTATATGATGTAAAGAACATTTACTTTTCCAATCAATTTGGTGTAGGGGGGTTAAAGAGCATAATGTGAGAGGCCTGCTTCACCAAAATCGTTAATTTAATGTATCGTTTGTGTTCTTTTTTATGGATAGGAATTGTACATCCAGTTTCACCAATATAAGGTAAGTTACAGGTGTAATGGATATGGTATACTCCAGGGTGGGCCAATGGGTGGTGAGGATCCTTAGAGGAGTTGAATATGGTTTTTTTTTATTTTAAATTTTACAGGTGGTTTAAAAGTAGCATTAAGATTATAATGGTGTAGAACTCTATTAATTTTATCTGATAACCCTTTAATGTACAGGATAGCTATGCATTTTTTGCTATAGCCATTATTTATAAATATATTGCTAATAATTTGTAATTCTTGTTTAAGAGATTGTTCATTGGAGCAAATTGTTATAGCTTTGTTTCTGAAGGTGTTAATGACTCCACGTTTTTGTGATGTATATATTGGCTGCTATGTGTAAGCCTGTGGTAGACAGTGAAGGATAGACTGCCTAAAAGAAAACGTCTGACCAGCGTATTCAGGAAAGGAAGTGAGTTCTGATTTTCTGTTTCAGTAATAAAATGTATGCACTCATGTTGTTTGTTCAGGTGGATGAGGAAGGAGTTTAAAGTTTGGTGGCTGTGTGGCCATATAATAAAAACATCGTCAACGTATCTAAGCCAGATTGCAGATTTTAAAGTAAAGGGATCTAGAGCACGTTGTTGAAAAGCTTCCATATAAAAGTTAGCAATTGTGGGAGGGGTAGTGGTGAGCCCATGGCATACCTTCTTTTTGTAGGCAAAAATTATTTTGCCACACAAAGTAACCGGAACATAGTATGTGGGCAAATTTCTGCTGGATATTACGGCAATGAGAGCCGCAATATTGGACGGAAATTTGTTCTAAGAAAAGAATTGTGTCACTGATTTGTTTTGCCAGAGGTCAGGCAAGTTGTGTTAACAGTTGACCAAATTAATGTAACTTTGGCGTGCCATGTAGATTGTAATATAGCTTGTTTCTTTGTATATATGCGTATACTCCACATGATGCCCTTAATGTGAAGGTCGAAATGTTGAGTGATTATTTTAGTTTATATATTAAACTGAAGTTTTATTGTAACACAATAGTTGTTTTGATAAAGATCTAACATATTATAATTTTTGTATATATATAAAGAAGTAATTCTTCTAGCTGCAGAAAAGGGCTGTTATTATGATACTACAAAATCTGGAATGATTGTCCAAAACATCTTTCAAACAATTACAAATTTTTGAGAAATAGTAAAACCATGAGAAAATGTGACATCTATTCTTCATTTGGAAAGACTTCCTGGGATATAGGTAACATTTATGAGTGCTTTTCAGTTGAATGAATTATCTAGCTAGTCTTGCACATAAATGGTAGGGTGTTTTAACTCCTTTAAATTTTTCATCACATGAAACAGGCAAACTGGAAAGAGAATATGCATACAATTAACAGGCATGTACTATCCTCATGGCCTTGGTTACTTTGGCTAAACATCAGGATAGGTCTATGCAAGAAGCATGGTCTAATAACTAAGAAGCAGTAATGTGAAGGTGCAATGAGTAAAAGAAGCTTTTTCACAAAGTTTGTTCCTCCCCTGCTGCCATTTGGAAATGTGACAGTAAATGTATGTACGAAATGTACATAGAAATGTACGTATTTGAGTTTTAGCTGTTGTCTTCTCTATGTGTCACTTATAATTGAAGGACCTATCTAGTGTAACACCTAGGTAAGTTGGATTTGGATAATTGGCCAATTTCACACCATTCTATATTCAGCTCTCTCCTTAATTCCCTATTATTGAGATGGAAAAGACACATTTGGGTTTTACTGTGATTTGGTTTCAGTTGGTTTTCCTTATAGTAAACTGTAAGGGTTTCTAGTTCTTGTGTGAGCTGTTTCTCAGTGTTATCAAAGGATTCTGTTTGATAAGCTATTGTCTGGTCATCTGCATATAAGAAGGTTCTTGACCGTGGGTTTATAGGTTGGTTGTTAGTGTGTGTGTGTGTGTGTGTGTGTGTGTGTTGAAGAGGAGGGGAGACAGACACTTCCTTGAGGTAGATCATTTTTCTGGGTATGCTATCTTCTCTTTTTTCCTTGAAAATCAACAAAGAATCTCCTGCTGAACAGCAGCGACCTAAATATCTCCACTAACCGATAGCTGTTTGTCATGCTGTAAATTTTGACTAGAAGCTTTCTAAAATTTAGTGTGTCATGTGCTGCTATCAAATCTATAAATACAGCTCCTGTTTTTAACTCCTTTTCAAAGCCGTCCTCAATAAACTGTGTTAAGTTTAATACCTATCCAGTGCATGATCTTCCTGGGCTAAATCCTGTCTGTTCTTGGATCAGCACTTTCTCTATTTCTTGACTTAGTCTGTTCAAGATTAACCTCTCACACATTTTAAGCATTGTGCATAGGAGAGCTATAGGCCTGTAGCTTTGGATCCTCAGCAGGTTTCCTGGTTTCAGGATAGGTATTACTTTCATTTGCCTCCACATGCTGGGTATTTTAGCAAATTTCCAACAAAAGTTGAAAAATTCAAACAACCACTCTGTTGCCTTTTCTCCCAGATTCTTTAGTATCTCATTTCTGATATCTATACCAGCAACTTTTCTTGGTTTTAAGGCTTTTAGGGCATTTTCTAGCTCCTCTTTAGTAAATGGCGCTTCAAAAAGATTATTTTCTGAATTCCTCATTTTTTTAATGTAATCTTTAGGTATATTTCCTTCAGTACTTGGTTTACCATTTGGTTTGCATTTATATTAACTTTGGTTGCTGCTGCTGCTGTTGTGGGGTCACCAGATAATTTTTCAAGTAAGAGCCAGGATTTCCTGCTACTATATGAAATATAGTATAGTTCACCCATTGTTTGTAGGTCTCTCCTTGTCATTTTGCCAAGAATAGTCGATTCATGCTGAAGGGGAGAAAGAAATGAAGGATGTATGAATTGGTCTCCAACATGCGAAATCACGTGCTTTCTTGTCTGTCGCTGTACTAGTACTAGCTTGATTTTTGTTGTCGCTCTTTTGCTTTTTTTTTTTATTATTAATTTGTATGATGGATCCAGTACAGTCAACAAGTTCTGTTGTTAAACATTTCAGTAGCTCTTGCAAAAGAATATTGAATAATGTGCTGACATTCTGTGAAAAAGAATCGTTAGAAAGCCGTCTCCTTGTTCCCCTTTCTCAAGTCATGAAACGTGCAAGTGCAGTTGCGGGCGTATCGGGGTCGACTGTTAAAAGAATTCGTAGGATGTCAAAAGGTGAAGGTAAGCCAAATTTAAATCTCCTTAAAAAAAGCGCCAGAGAAAGAAAACCATCGAAACCGTAGCTTTGAATGATTTTGATGTAGAAGTTATAAGAAGAGCTATTCACGAATTTTACATAGTCGAGAAAAGAGTGCCAACTGTTCCAAAATTGATTCCTGTGCTTAAAGAAAAAATTAATTTTCCTTGGAAAAGAGAAACTTTAAGGCAAATACTTCATGAAATCGGATTTTGTTTTAAAAAGTCCCAGAATAAAAGGAAACTTATCATGAAGCGAGGTGACATGATTTTATCTAGAACACAGTATTTGAGAGCAATAAGATTTTCAGGGAGGAGAAAATACTGATTGTGTATCTAGATGAAACTTGGATAGTAATTTAACTTATGGAAAATGTTGGCAGGCTAAAGAAGAATGTGGAGTGCTACAAACCGGAAATGCCTCGTGGCGCATAATAATTTTGTGTGTGGGTGGAGAAATGGGTTTTTTACCGAATTCAAGCTTACTATACAAAGCCAATTCAACTACTGGAGATTATCATGAGCAAATGAATTCTACGATCTTCGAAAAGTGGGCAGAAGAAAAACTGATTCCAAACCTTCCTAAAAATGCTGCTGTTATAATTGATAATGCTTCATATCACTCTATTCGATTAAACAAAGTTCCAAATTGGTCTAATAAGAAGCAAGTTCTTATCGATTGGCTCTCTGCAAATAACATTTCTCATTCCCTAGATATGCGAAAAATTGAATTGCTTAATTTGATCAAAAGAAACTTGCCCACAACTAAACTATTTAAATTCGACACGATGCTCAAAGAGCATGGATTTCTAGCTTGGAGACTACCACCATATCATTGCGATATTAATGCTATTGAGTATGTTTGGGCAGAAGTGAAAATTTTCATTCGCCATCGCAACGTAACTGGGGATATTGACATGTTGAAACTTTTTAAGCTTTCAGAACGGTATTTTTGAAAGTATTACAGTTCAAAACTGGGGAAAATATTGCTCTCATGTCACCTCATTGGAAAATCTGTATTGGGACAGAGACGGAATTATCAAAAATTATGCTAACCTTTGGTGATCAGTTTAAGTGAAAGTGATGGTGATTCAGATGATCCTGAAGATTAAAAGGATTTGATAATGGTATTTTCTTTGCATGGGTTTGTTAAAAGAGTCACAACAAGTCATAAATAATTAATCGGTTTAGGACATTAAAGTGTCTGTTCTCTCAACTGTAAGTTTAGAATATCCAAGTTCATTTGAAAAAATTTCTGTTTTTCTGTATAATTATTTTTATTTTATAGAAAACTTTCTTAAAAATAAACTTAGTTAAATTTTTTTATGCTATACCTTTTTTAATCTTGTTAATACTCTACATACATTTTTCCAACTGTTATACAAGCAAAATAGTTGCACTTTAAAAACAGCAATGCTCGTAAAAGAAAAGCTAAATTTTCCAACCTGTAATAATAAACAAACTCATCCCAGAAGACAGATTGATTACCCTATTATCGGAATGGATTCTCCTTTTTCTGACATGCGCAGAAGTGGCGAGGGATCTCTAATTGGTGGGTGAACTATAGCAAGAAATTCCATTATATTTCATATTCTCTACCCCATTGTCAACTTCTTTTTTCAGACGGTGCTGCTATAAGTTCCTCTCCTGTGTCAATTGTTTCTGATGAAAAGGTATCTTTATCATATAGGTCAAAGTATCTTTCATATATTTCCACTGAAATATATGAAAGATACTTTGTTCTGTTCTGTAAAACCTGGAATATAACATATTCTACAACCTCTTGGGATGTGTCTGGTAGCAGATCATCTAATAGCTTTGATGAACTTTCCATAATTTTCTGGTCTGGGTGAAATGTTGGACAAGGTTATGTCTGATTCTCTTGAGAACTGTTCCCAGTTAGTTTTTTTTTTTTTTTAATTTAAAGCATCTTCTGAGTGTGATGTCTTTAAATTGGACTGGTGGGAAAACTTGCAGCATTGTTGGTCTGTGTTATGAACTTGGGATTAATGCAAGTACCTATTTAATGCACAGATCAGCTATTACTAACAAATCCATGCTCTGGGTTATATCCTCTTTTCCATCTTCCACTTTTAAATGTTGATGGCTGTTTAGGATCGTGTATAAGACTCATTTGATTACTTTCAGCCCACTGTTTAACTAACTCTCCGTCCTGATTTATTTCACTATAACCCCACTTTGTGCTATGACTATTTAAGTCACATATAACAGATTTCCTCTGTGTCAAATACTGGCTATGATTATTAAAGTTGCCTAGCAGATTTCCTTTGCGTCAAATTCTGGGACATTTCAAAAGCAAAGATTATACTAGGTGGTTTATATACTGAGAAAAAACTGTTGTTATCCAGATCGATTCCAAGGGTTTCTATGTTATTTTGGTTTGTGGTTAGGCATCTTGTAACTTGGCTCCTGCTAAGTGAAAAATATTTCCATATTTTTCATGTGGTATTTCTTTTATGAGTTTCACTCCAGCAATTTTAGGTCTGGCTTGTTGAGGTCCTTTGTGTGTCTCTTGTAGACATAAAATATCACACTTTTGCAATAAGATCTTCTTTTACAGAGGAGAGGCCCTCTGTATTGTGTGAGATGATTATCAGGGTCAGTTTCCATAAGGGCTGTTGAGTTTAGTCATTGTCTCTGATAAAGAGGATGCTAGTAGCACTAATAAACTGTAGAAAACTATAGAAGACTACTATACTATACTATACTATACTGTAGATCGCTGGCAGCAGAATTCGTGACGTAATCAAGCTGACAGGGGTCGCGATGTGAATGCTTCTGCTATGACCCTCATAGTACTTTTCCTTTGACCTCTGCCCACAGGAATAGCATAAATTTGCTATACAGTTTGTGTGTAGGGAGTGATATAAAATAAAAAGAAATGATAGCATTGTAAACACTGATTTCCCCAAGGAAGCTGACTGTTTTAGTTTTGGTATTTCAACAGCAGAAAATCAAACTTCAGAGATAAATAATGAAAGAGACCAGAGTGGTTATCAGAATTTGGAGAGCAATAAAGGC
Source organism: Typopeltis vanoorti (assembly GCF_054136105.1). NCBI lineage: Eukaryota > Metazoa > Arthropoda > Arachnida > Uropygi > Thelyphonidae > Typopeltis > Typopeltis vanoorti. The sequence goes on from NC_143568.1 coordinate 81,827,525, forward strand.
AGCATTATTTTCCCACCATCATGTGACAGCAAAGGATTCTAAGACAGTATAGAGATAATGGGGTATTTGAAATAGGAAGTGGTCATCATTGAGTTTTAAGCAGGATAAAAATAAGTATCATATTGAGAAAAAAAAAATATGTTTGAATATTTAAAAAAATTAAATGTAGTCAAAATATAGACCAAATATTATTTGGATAAAAAAATGAAAATACTGGACAAGTGATATATTTGTCTGCAAGGATGATAGAAAAATCAGAACTTCTTGATCAATTTAGAATCAAGAAATTAGAAGCAGTTCTTGAAAAGAAGGTCTTGTTAAGTAAGTTAGTATCTGTCCTGAAAGAATACCGAGGACAAAGTAAGAAAGCTAAGCTATGCATCAAAATGACTAGATCATGGTTATGGAAAGATTGTCAGTATTATATAAGATTGTTATATGAGATGGGCACTGACAGAACAATGGCAGGAGACATGCAGTGAGTACATATTAACCTTGAATTTTATGATGGATGCACTGTGTGATTTGGAGGTTAGAAGGGGTTAAACTAGTTAATTGATGAAAAGCTTGAATTTAAATCTGTAAAAATGAAAATAAGTTGAATGTGAGGGGTATTTCTCTGAATGAGTGCTTCAGGAAAAATTCATATAAGCATACTAAAGAAGAGGCCAGTTCTCCAAATTCTTCTCTGAATTTGGAGAACTGGCTAGGTTCAGCTCAAAATAGAGAAATTATCAGTATCAGACTTTACTCTACAACAAATATTTGGGAAATCATGGGAATGTAAGAAGGAATTGCATTTTAAACTTTGCAGATCTGAAAAAGCCATAACAGCCTTTCTTAACACGAAACAAATACTTACCAACAGAAAAGTCAATACAAATACAAGATTACAGCTATTTATTTTCCATGTATATTCTTCATTAATAGACACCTCAGAAACATGGGCTCTTGGAAAAGGACTGATGGCTCTAGAGATATTACTAAGAAGAAGAATGATGTGGATTAGTTTGATAGAATTACTAACAAACAAGTATTTCATAGAGCAAACTGAGAAAGAATGTTACTGAATGAGATCAGGAAGAGGAAAATGAATGAGTGACTAATATGATAATTACATGGAAGAAAAGGAAGAAGCTAACCAAGACATCACTATGTGAATGATATTATATAATTTTTAAATGATGGCTTCACGCATTTTAGAGAAATCTAATAAATAAAATAATTTATTACTCCTATATATTTTGCTAAGTATATCATGAGCTTCTTTCAGGGAGAAAGCAAAAGAACCGGTACTGACAGTTAAAATCTGAATACAAGAACAAGTCATATAGCATGTGTATATAATATCATGTCTCGGTTGCAGCTGTACAGTAGAAGAAAACACTATTAGAGTTTAGAGATGTGGGAATAGATGTATAATTAATTAATTTAAAAAATTATAAACAATTCACAGCAATCCCTTCCCAAAACTTAGAGATAGGCACACAGTCTGTTCAATTACGAGGGTGGTCTGAAACATTCTCGGCCTCGACAATAGATGGCAACACTATTGGCAAGATTTTTTTTTTTTTTTTCTGAGTTGGTACATCTGTCATAAGCATCCATGGGAAATTGCAAGTCATTCTATCAAGTAGTTTGTTTTATACAGCTGTCTGAAGCAAAAGTGTTGTCTGTATCCCTTGAAATGGATAAAATTGAGTATCATGCGGTTATAAAATTCTTTGTAAAAGAAGGTTCAACGGCAAAACAAATTCATTCGAAGTTCATAAAAGTTTATGAGCAATCTTCTCCTTCGTTTTCGATGATTAAGAAATGGGCTGCCGAGTTTAAAAGTGGCCGTACCAGCCTTGAAGATGATCCACGTGAAGGACGTCCAAAAAGTGTAACACCAGAAATCATTGATCGAGTGCATGATGTATTGGATGACTGGCGAGTCAAAGTGCATAAAATTGCTGAGACTATAGGCATTTCAAAAGAACGTGTAGGATATATTTTGCATGAAGAATTGTAAAAATGTAAAAAAAAGTAAAAAAGCTTTGCACAAGATGGGTGCCATGCTTGCTCACAGCAGATCAAAAACGCACTCACATGAAAATCCCACAACAGTGCTTCGAGTGTTTTAACAAGAATAAAATTGATTTTGTGCATTGATTTATTACTATGGATGAGACTTGGATTTCACCATTACACACCAGAAACCAAACAGCAATCAAAACAGTGGACAGAAACTGGTTGTTCAGTGCCAAAGAAGACAAAATCGATTCCATCAGCAGAAAAGGTCCTGGCATCAGTGTTTTAGGATGCTAAAGGCATTTTGTTTATTAATTATCTTGAAAAGGGTAAAACAATAACTGGGGAATATTATTCTGATCTTTTAACCAAACTAGACGAAAAAATTCGTGAGAAAAGATCCAGTTTGCAGAAGAAAAAAATCATCTTTCATCAGGACAATGCACCTGCCCACAAAGGTGTTTTGGCAATGGAAAAATTAAGGGATCTGCACTATGAATTGTTGGAACATCCACCCTATTCCCCAGATTTGGCTCCCTCTGACTTCTATCTCTTCCCAAAACTGAAACTCTTCCTCACCAGTCAGCATTTTTCTTGGAATCAAGAGGTGATTGTAGAGGGGTATTTTGCAGATCTTACTGAGAACCACTACAGGGATAGGATAATGGCACTGGAATAAATGTATTAGTCTTTGGTGGAGATTATGTTGAAAAATAAAAATTATTTTGAAATTTTAAATTCTTCTTTTTTCATTGTTAGGCCGAAAACTTTTCAGACCAGCCTTGTAAGTTTAGGTGGTATTGTAGGACTTCACATGATTCAAAAAATAGACAATCAAATTTCAACATACTGTAGTGTAGCATCTTGGTATGGTTCCAGTGAACTCTGTCTAATGTTGATGGCATGAAAACAAGACCTGAACCTTTTGATTTGAAAAATCTTATATAATCTTGATGGTCTTTGATTCTGATAGTAGCAGAACAGCTAGTCTGCCCAAAGTAGCAAAGATGACAAGAACAGGGTATTTGATAAACACCGGGCAAGGATAAAGGTGATACAGTATCTTTGCTAGAAGGTAAGAATGATGACAACTTCCAGCCTGGTTTGAAGGTGGTGTAAAAATCATATCTGCAAAAGGTCCTTGTTATTTGTTCAGATGTTCTTTTAAGGTAGGGTATGCTGATCCTTTTAACATCAGATTGCAATCTGGTAATTATCAAATATTTTCTGTATCAAGGTCTAGCTGTGTCCATTAAGTAATAGAGTAGGTTACTCTATTACTTAATGTATGTGAAGATATGTGGATATATCTGCCTGTAAAGGTAGCATTCTGTAAACAGAAATTTCAATATTATCAGCAGAGTTACAATGTATTAAAGCAGGAGTTCCTAACCCTATGCCCGCGGGCACCATGGCACCTGTCGACCAATTTGTTTGTGCCTGCCGCTGTTCAACCATGTGCCGTATAGTTTGAAATAATCACGCAACAATTCATGGTATATGCTATATGATGCATGCGTTAATGACACATGACGAGTATTAAACACATACAATGTAAAGTAGACGTGCATTCGAAGTTGTTCATTCCAGTTTAAGAACTGGAATATCATCATATTCTCCTAATTATGAAGCACTGGCCAATGAAATGTAATGCCAAAGATCACACTAACTTACATATATATATATATATATATATATATATATATTTAAATTTTTATATAATGTAAACTTTTAAGTAATAAAACATTTGATTATAATGTAAACTTTGTATGTATTCATTCAACAAAAGAATTCAAAAAATTTGCTTGAAAAAATAGATGGTGCCCGTCGCCCTACCGGTATTTTAGAATGTGCTCTAGGAAACAAAAAAGTTGGGAATCCCTGTATTAAAGTATCCAAAAAATATATTTTTCTAAATTTTTCTCTGTATTTCAATGATCATTGAAATAATTCTTGCTGGAGAAAGCCTAAACCTTTGTGCTATGCAAAAATTCCCATCAACTATTCCTTGATTTTCTAGCAAGTGGCTTTTAAGCAAAATATGCAGTTTCTTAGCCTTAGGAGATCCTATGCAGTCAACTATTGAAGTAATGGATAACCAGATTTGTGTACCTTAAAGTGGCAATAAATATGTGGGGGATGAATGAGATATGAAAAAAGGTATATAAGGTGTACCAAGAGAAAAACTGTTCAGATACTACAGTTATATATTGTAAATGGGACATTGTAGAGAGTAATACATAGTCTCTATTAAGTTGTATCTACACTTAGAATTGAAGGAGATACAAAAAAATTGTATAATTTAGAATCAGGTGTAAGTTAAAAATACATGCTATCTCCACTACTATTATTAATAATCTATATGAAACATATTATGAAAGAAATTGGCATTTAACCTAATATCAAAGTTGGGGATATTCAGCTCAACTCTTTACTTTATACATATTATACTCGTAAATTCAGTAATAGCTATTCAACGATATTTATTATTATTATTACACGACACCTCCAGGGAGTTCAAAGACTCATCGAGGGAGGGCACCTACTCTACGACTCTGTCTCACCACTCAATTCACCAACTACAACGAACCACATCATCTACTGCCCACTACCACCACTAGTATTTTCACAGACAATCACAAATATCCATGCCTACTGCGGGATTCAAACCCACAGCCTTTTGGCTGGAGATTGGATACACTAACCATAGGATGGCAATTTAATTAAATAAAAGCAATCAAAAGGCAAAATGGACTGAAACATGACAGTTGCAGAAATCTAGAGAGCATCATCAAATTCCTGCCATGTACCCACAAGGGGTGTACAGGATATGATAGTACTACATGAAAAAATTATATCATTACTAACTTCCTATCTACAATTTTCCTCCAAATCAGTCTGTTAATTGTCAAGACTCCAACATTATCAGATCTTATATTTCTATCGTCTAAGGCACTTCGTACCGTATCAATCCACCTATATCTTGGTCTTCCTCTGGGTCGTTTTGCTGCCAACCTGGCAAAGAACATTTGTTTTGCTAATCTTTCCTCGCCCATTCTGTTTAGGTGACCATACCACCTGAGATTAGCTCTGCTAACGCATTCCTGAATGCTGACAATGTCAAGTTCTTTCCTAATATCCTCGTTTTTAATATGATATTGCCATTGATGCCATCTGTTTACGCCTATAATCTTTCTCAGAACTCTCATATTGCGGTCTCTGGTCTTTGGTCAAGTGTTTTACTTCTCACCCAGCTCTCAGATCCATAAGCTAAAACTGGTTTGAACACTGTCTTGTATATAGCTAATTTAGTGTTCCGACTAATTTCTTTCTTATTCCATATGAATTTATTCAATTGACTTCCCACCATACCAGCTTTGCTGATTCTATTGTCTATTTCTATATTTAATTTACCATCTTCATTAAAAATCGTGCCTAAGTAGCTGAAATGTTTTACTTGTTCCACAGGTTCTCCATTCACAACACAGTTGACATTTTCAATGATTCTGCCTATTTTCATTGTCTTTGTCTTTTTATTGCTGACCTTCATACCATATCTATTACAACAGTTATTCAGTTTAGTCAGAGAATCTTGCAGACTTGTAGCGGATTTATTTAGAAGTATAACATCATCTGCATAAAGCAAAGAGCTGACATTAACATCTCCAATTTTGATATCATGTTTAATACCACTTTCCTTCATAATGTGATCCATATAGATAATGAATAACAGAGGGGATAATGTGCATCCTTCTCTGACACCAGATTTAACATTAAACCATCTTCCTGCACTTCCTTCAATTCTAACTGCTGACTTACAACTCAAATAAAGACTAAGTATTGCTTGATATAATGCCCCATTGACACCATATAACTGCAGCGTATTGAATAGCTTCTCTCTTGGCACCTTGTCATATGCCTTTTCCAAATCGACAAAACTTAAATACAGATCTTTGTTATATTCCCATGCTTTCTCGACTATTTGTCGTAAAGTGAAGATCTGATGCTGACAGCCTCTATTTGGCCTGAATCCAGCTTTTTCTTCACCAGTCTTTTCTTCCACAATTCTTCTCAACCGTTTCTCAAGTATACTTGTATAGATCTTGCCAGGAACACACAGTAGAGAAATACCTCTGTAATTCTCACATTCAGTTTTATTTCCCTTATTATATATGGGTACTATGAGAACTCTACTCCAATCATCGGGAATTCGTCCCTCTGTCCAGGCTTTCTGAACTATGCAGTGCAGCCATTGTAAGACTCTTATTCCACCATAATTCAGCATTTCTGGTTGAATATCATCTACTCCTGCTGCCTTTCCACATTTCAAGCCTTTGACCGCTTTTTCTACTTCAAGTATGGATATGTATTCCTACTTGCATGCCTGGTCAGTGTTTTTTACCACTATGCTGTCTTCATTTAGCAGTTTTTCAAAGTAATTACTCCATACTTCAAGGATATCTTTTTCTCCAGTTTTCATGTCACCTTTATCATCTCTAACTCCTTTTACAGCACTCTTTCCTCCATTCCTAAGCTTCTTCAACAACCTCCATAATATTTTGCCACCTTCTTGATATTTATTTTCTATATTCTTGCCAAAGTCCTCCCATGACTTTTGTTTAGCTAGTTTTACACAGTTTTTAGCATTCTTGCATTTGTCTCTATATTCTCTAAGAGCACAAGCTGACTTATTTGACAGGAACTTTTGATATGCTTTCTTCTTTTCCTTTACTGCCTCTTTAACTTCTTGTGTCCACAAGGGAGTTCTGATTTTTTTTCCTTGCAGACAACCTCACCACATGCCTCTCTGGCAGAATGAATCAATGTTTTCTTCAGAGTTTGCCACTGAATCTCCAAGGTTTGATTCCTGTTCTCAAACTCTTTCATTTTTTCTTCAATAATCTTTGTGTATTTTAGTCTACAGTTGACATCTGAGAGCTGCTCAACTTTTATTCGCTTTAAAACTTTTTTACATGTTATTCTTTTCAATATGAAATTCAATTTTATCCTGCTCAAGACTAAATAGTGATCACTTCCAATTTCAAATCCCCTATACACTCTGGTGTCCTGCACCAGGGAGAAAACATCACTATCAACAATAACATAGTTAATGAGACTTTTCTTATTCCTAGCCTCTTCTCTCCATGTGAATTTGTGCACATTATTATGTTGGAACATGGTGTTAGTAATAACCAGTCCATGTCCTGAGCAGAAATCCAACAGATATTTGCCATTATTATTAGCTTTGCTCTTTTCTCCAAATTTTCCCAAAATAATTTTTTTGTATGTCTCACAATCATTTCCTACTCTGCTATTTAGATCCCCAACAAGGACCAACTTTTCCTTTTTCATTGTGTCAGTTGCTTTTTCTAAAGCCTCAAAAAATTTCTCCACTTCTACCTTAGTAGAAACTTCTGTGGGACCATAGGCACAAATAAGTCTCATTGTCCAGTTCCCCATTCTCATATTTGCCCACATTATTCTACTTGAGACTGACTGCCATTCAAGAAGATTAGCCTCGTATTTTGTGTTGAATACTATGGCTACTCCTTCTTTTCCTTGATTGTCATTGCTTGAATATAATATTTTGTATTTATTGCTCAGCATGATCTCACCAGTTTTGGTCTTTTTTGTTTCAGTCACCCCTATTATGTCGATCTGGTACTTATCTAATTCCTCAGCTAGCTTCATTTCTTTGCCATTCAGGCTTCTTATGTTGATAGTACCGATCTTTAACTCTGATGATGTTGAGTTGGGGTTTGTTTTCAGATTTGTTCTAGTAGCTGACTTTCCGCTGTTCGTCCTGGTTCCCTGGTGAAAACAACGGGGGCCTTGTTTAACCGGGCGACGCCCTAGCCGGCATGAAATATTGTCATGTAGAGAGCAAGTGAAATATTTCAGCCATCATTTTTAGTGAAGATGGCAAATTAAGTATGGAAGTAGATGTTAGAATAAATAAATCTTATAAAGTGGGGAACCAGGTTAATTTGGAAGAAAATTGTTAATAGAAAGTGAATAATAATATAAACTCATTGTTCTGTTGTTATTTGGGAGTGTGGCTGAAGTACCTAAGGCTATGAAGTCTGTATATTATATCTGTTAATTGCGTGTCTTCTTCTGGCTGGTCTGCCCCATTTGTTGAATGAATAATTTGCTGGCCTGGTTGGCCAAGTGGTTAGCTTATCTGCTCTCCTCCAGCCAAAAGGCTGTGGGTCCAAATCACACCATAGGCATGGATGTTTGTGATTGTCTGTGAGAATCCTAGTGGTGGAGATGGGCAGTTGATGCAGTTCACTGTAGTTGGTGGAATGAGTGGTGGAGACAGAGAGCTGTAAAATAGGTACCCTCCCTTGATGAGTCTTTGGACTCCTTGGAGGTGTCACGTAATAATAATAAAACCTTGCCCAGTATACTTATTTATGCAGTACTATCATAGCATCCTATAAAGAAATGAAATAACATAGTAACTACAATAATAAATTTTAATGAAAAGCACAAATATTTTGTACTGAAAATAACAGTACATCATCTGTGTGTGGAAATAACAAGCAGATCCAAGAACGGGAATAAAAGGTAAATACAACAATCAGTTTGCCAATTAAAGATTGGAAATAATAGCATTCGGTTATGTTCCCCTTGACGGTATATGTTAGTAATCAGTTATTATTATTGTGGGCTACCTCATGGAGTCCTTAGACTCATCGAGGGAGGTCTTAAATATCATATCATATACCAAGAATTATCCAACATTCATGCAGTATTTATCACACCTTGCTTTGAACTCAATTCACAGTCATGGCACCCACAACAGACTCTGGCAACCTATTCCACTTATTCACCACTCTCCAAGCAAAAAAATCTAGTTCTAATATCCCTGCTCTCTACACTCTTGCTCAGTTTTCACGAATGGCTCTTAGTTTTTTTGCACCACCAGATATGTTCTGAAAAATTTCCTCTGTATTAATCTTGTAAAAAAAACTCTTCAGTAATTTCTTTGTCTCAATCATACCCTTCACAAAACCATGTTGCCACCCATATAGTATCCTATTTTTGTCTATCCATTCTTGTATCTTGCTCTTGACCAACTTCTCCAGTACCTTGACTATCACTCCTGATATACTGATTGTTTGGCAATTTGCTACATCAGTCTTGGATCCCCCTTTATGCAATGGAACTATTCCCCCCCTCCCTTTACTAACCTAAAGTCCAGACTTAGATTAAACAATGTGGTCAAAGGTACCACCAATTCCCTAGCATCTTCTCATAAAACTTGAGCCGGTATATCATCTAATCCCATAGCAATATTCACATCAAATTTCTGTAATCTGCTATACATCTTCAGTTCGTTTACCTCAATTTCCATATAAGCCTTTGCCTCTCTTGTTACTGCAGTATATACACCTGGATGATATACTCTTGCAAAAGTCTTCACTTAGCAATTCAGTTATTTCACCTGATTCAGTTACCTCCCCACCATCATCATTCATTAAAGGCATTCTTCCTTTTACTTGCAACATACCGAAAGAGCTGTTTGGGATTATCTTTGGCTTAAGTGCTGATATATATTCCTGAGTACACATTTCAGATTAGTTTTGAAAGGGTAGTAGTCATAGTGTTCTATATAATATATATACAGTCCATCAAAAAAATGTATTCATGCTTCAGCAAAAGAAAAACCTGTAATACTAAATTTATACAGACATCAAGGGATGAATACAAGTTACCTTTGACTTCTACAATTACGCGAGGTGCTCAAAGTTGGTTACCATTAGCGTCCAGACACTTATCATTATGGCGAACTACTGCTTGGGCAACGTTGGCCAAAGTGTCCAATGGGAATGCTACGCATGACATTTCAATTTCTTTCTGAAGGGCCACCAGTGTAGCTGGTTTTCTACAATACACTACACCCTTTAGTTCCCCCATAGGTAGAAGTCCTAGGGCAGTGTTTCTCAAACTTTAGATATACGCGTATCACTTTTTAAATTTTCATTATTATCAAGTACCCCCTTATCAAATAATAAATGAATAAAGTATATTTCGTTGTAAATGTCTATTTTATTTTATTTGAATTTATATGTTCATGTAAACAAAAAATTATTTATTTTTAATAGAACAAAATTTAAAATAGGTTCATTCCTCTTCATTTCCCGTCCATGAAAATCCAAATTTCAAGTAATTCATATCATGCTTATGAAGATTTTTCGTCTTCTTCCTAGTTGGTTCTCTAGAGATGTCAGACGACACACCTTTATCCTTTTCATTTGATCCAGATGCAATATCAACGTTTTCTTACAACGTTTGCTTACAGCTGCTTGTATTTGCTATAATTGCTCTTTTTTGTGGGTTTTATAAACCCAATCTTTAACCAATGATCCATACTTTAAGAATTTAAAAGCTAAAAAAATTAACATATTTATTCGAATATAACTCGTGCTTTTTTCCCAAAATTAAAGCTAAAAAATCGTCGTAAGAGATATATGCAGGAATTTTCAGAAACTAAAGTTTTCAATAAATAACTGAAAATGGTGCGACTTACCAAGAAGCTCCTATTCGCTATCTACTTTTGGCATCGAGAACAGTTTCCTTGTGTACATCATCAAAGTCGTCTACCCAAATAACTTCATCTTCTTTCCCATTATTTCAAGCAAAAATGACCAGTAATTTACAAGACTTGAGATATGTAGAGCAGCGAAGAAGTGCATATGATTGGTGCGGTATTAACAAAAGATTGCGTGGACCAAAGACAAATTAGCATTTCAACAGTTGAGTTGAAATGTTAATTCTCTTCAACCGAATTCCATAATATCTGAAACACATTCACTATATATTTCTTAGTTGTAACGCGTTCACGACTGGGTGGTGTTAAGCACAACCATATGTTGCTGGTGCAACATATGGTTTTGCTTGAGTTTATACAGCAGTTTCTGTTGGAGGGAAGATATCATTCATTAGTTAGTGCTGTTTTTATCTCAGATATCTCTAATTGCACTATTTGTTGAGAAATATAATGATTCCATGCATTTACGATGCATAGCCGAAAATTGCCACGTACCCCCTGAAGACTTTTCGCATACCCCTGAGCTATGTGTACCACACTTTGAGAAACACTGTCCTAGGGTGTTAAATCAGGAGAATGTGGGGAGAACTCAGCTGCACCTCTTTGTCCTATCCATTGTCCCTGCAAACTCTCATCAAGGTAAGCTCTCACATCTCAGTGGTAGTGATCTACCATCTTGTTGGAAGAGAGACATTGATCATTCCCATAAAGTGCATGAATGGCAGGTAAAGTGGATGTGCGTATCATGTCTAAGTACACTTGACCAGTAACAGTACCGTCAAAGAAGAACGGTCCTATTGAACCCCTAGATGACAATCCACATCAGACATTGAGCCCCAGTAAATTGAATGTCTTGTCCACATGAACGCCTGGATTTTCTTGGGTTCAGTAAGCACAATTATGCCAATTCACTGTTCCATTAAGCTTAAATTGTGCTTCATCAGACCAAACCATCTTCCTCACAAACTCCTCATGTACCATGTGTTTAAAACCACTCACAATACTGCATTCTTCAATCATGATCGTCTTCATTCATTTCATGTAATAATCTTGGGATGTAAACTTTCCATTCAGCTGCTTTAAGAATGCCATATTCTTGCACTGCTAATTCCTGTCTCACTTGCACATTGTGTGGTGAGCGTGTAAACTGTTTCAACACTGTTTCAGCCGAGGAAGTAGGACTTGTTGTTGTGCGAGGCCTCCCAGATCTTCCTTCGTGCACATCACACACGGTACCATGGGTCTCAAACTTATCACGAATACGTGCAGTCGTTAAGCATATTGGAGGTTGTGTTGCAAACTCATGCCCTTCATTGTTGTTGAACTTCAACAACATTCTCAAATTTGAAATACCACTTTAAAATGGTCTTGCATTCCTTGAACGACAATCGTGCCTCAGCCATTTTGTTTGACTGTCCTATTGGCCATGTGTTGATGCTAGTATTCATATGAGTAATGACATCTTTTGAGAGAACATCATACTACACGTTGCTACCATAATTCAATCCAACTTCGAAAAAATCCATAGATGACATCTGTTAAAGTGTGTATACATTTTTTTGACAGACTGTATAAGGGAGGGGATATAATTTAATGTGAGAATTACAGAGATATTCCCTTGCCTGAGTGATGTTGGTTAGGGATTTATGCAAGTATACTTGAGAAGAGAGTAAGAATAATTGTGAAAGAGAATCCTGGAGATGCAGAAGCTGACTATATATGCCAAAATGGGGTTTACAGGATTAGATTTCACTTTAAGACAGATAGTTGAGAAATCAGTGGAATATAACAGACTATATTTAAGTTTTGCAGATCTGTCAAATACATGACAAGTTGTCAGGAAAACATCTGGTCAAAACACTACAATTATATAGTGTAAACAGGACATTATATTGCAATATGAGGGGGTATCCAAAAATAACTGGAATTTTATTTTTTTTTAATTTATTAAAGTTTATAATACCATATTCTAGTCTCCTTCAAAGTACTCTTCATGTGAGTCAATGCATGTGTTCCAATGTTTTTTTCCACTGCTGGAAACTGTTCAACTGGAATACTGTTTATAGCCTCCAGTGACCTTTCTTTCACGTTGTCAAAATGTTGGTTCACTGTCTGTCCAGAAGGAGAACAAATTCTTTGTGTACATTTCTATTCACATCAAAAAAACAAATCAACATTGTCTTGGTCTTCTTGGGTATCAGTGAATTTGCATGTTTCCATTGGCTTGATGCTTGTTTTGAATCTGGATCATAATTGTAGTACCAAGACTCATCCCTGGTCACAACTTTTGAAAGAAGGTTCTGGTCATTAAGAACTTGCTCCCTCAAGTCGTGGCAAACATTCATCTTTCTTTCTTCTTTTTTTTTTTAATCAGTGAGCAAACAAGGCACAAATTTAGCAGACACATGTTTCGTTTGCAAACCTTCTGTTAAAATTTGCTGGCACAAACTTCATGACAAATTCATTTCTTCAGAAACTTGCTCATTGGTCTTTCAACAATCTTCATTGGTTGCCTGGCAAACCTTTTCGATGTTTTCATAACTTCTGCTTGTCAAAAGTTGGCCAGATTGTGGTTAGTCTTCAACTGACATATGCCCATTTTTGAAACAGGAAAATCACTTGTAGACCTGCATTTTGCTAAAGCATTGTCCTTAAAGGCTTGTTGAAGCATAAAAATAGTTTCAACTTCAGTTTTACTCAAATGAAAACAAAATTTAATGGACACTGTCTGTTTCTTGTGGTCAGTCATTACAAAATAACCAAACTTGCTTGTAAGCACTAACAAAGAGCCAGCCAGGACAATGAATCAGTTCACGCTTGTCGGACTGGCATGGAAAACTGCACACTCATGATGCCTAGCAGCAGCATCTGTAATTAGAGAATATGGGTGCACTAAGTTCATATTCCAATTATTTTTAGGTACGCCTCGTACATAGTCAATATTGGAGTTGTAAATCAGCAGTTATAGCCGATTTGACATAAAATATGTCATATCACTTGTAACAAAGATTCTCTCTTTCTATCTATCTCCACTGTAAATAATCATCTATAGTACCTACTGTTTATCCAACGCTTGCATGTCAGCTGACTTCTGGTAGAGCATGTAATTGTACTTCAATTACCCTTCAATCCTTCAATTATTAGAACTTGATGTTCTGATAATTGAAGGATCAGATAAATGGTAGATTACTGTAAATGGATCACATTATGAAGGAAATTGGCATTAGACCTGATATCAAAATTGGAGAATGCCACTTTCCTTAATAATTTAGTCCATATGTGATCCATACAGATGATGTTACATTCTTAAATAAATCCCATTGATGCCACCTGCTACAAGTGAGCAGGTGGCATCAATGGCAAAATCAAATTAAAAATGAAGATAATTAGGAATGTTAGCAAAACTTGATGCTGAGAAAAAAGATCAACATGAAGACTAAATCTGAAGTAGATGCAGTAAGAAGTGCCTTCTGTGAGGGTATGTATCAGGAATTTGTTAGTTATATTAATCAGGAGGATGATATGCCACTGAGTAAAAATGTCAACACAGATGATAAAAAGTTCATACTGGATATAAATGAATAGTTTTGTTACTGAAGACAGCACAGACTGATAATTACCAGTCTTCAATTATCAGATCTCCAGATGTATTATGAATTACGTTTGGCACTTTAAAAAAAAGTCTAGTAATAGATTATGACTATGAGTGCAAAATTTCCTTCTTGATATGAAGTACAAGCTTAGTACTAAAGATACAAAATTTGGATATTTTTTGTAACTCATTTGTTCATGTTTCAATATGTGCTTGAGTTCAAATGTACCAGAGACAGCTTTCTCCACAGAAATCTCTACAGTTTGCATCATTTATATGTCGCCAAAGGGAGATCATGTAAAATTTGGTACAAATCTCTCTCCACTAAATGATGTGCACTGAATGAAGTTTTTATTAATCAGAACGAGACTTCTACAGAGGTCTTTTCCGATAATAAGTTCTAAGTTCTATATAGTACTTTCTTTTTCATGGCTTTTTTTTTTATGTTTAGAAATTATTGATGTGAGGAAATCAAAACCTAGAGAAACTTCTTAAAATACAATACTTCATATTTAATATAACCAAAATGAAAGGATATCATGGCAGGAACTGCCCTGCTTGGGAAATCTGCTTTCATATGAAGGAAAAACAGACAACTATACAGATGAGTAGAAGATCAAACTAGTAATGGATTTAATAAAACACTTCTTATATTAAAAAGAATATCTTGTTAAAACTGATGTAAATAAAATCAGTGTTCACAAAAATTTCTGCTTTATGATTGCAGATGAATTGCATTATAAATTGTGTATTCATAATTTCATTTTTTGTTGTTTTATATGAAAATTGTTTAAGTATAGTGAGATCCAACTGCAATTTTTAAAAACAAAAAATTGCTAACTGCACGAGTGTCATTTAGAACCCTAGGTGCAAGAATAATGGAACAACCTAAAACATAAATAGTTGCATTAAAGCAACATCTAGCCTTTAATTGTTGTCACGTTAATCAGTAAACATTGTAATGGAAATGAATGCACGTTCCCCTGGTGTAAAATTGAGGCAAAAACATTTCAGGAAGCAATTTGTTATGTGAGAGAGAGAGTGAGAAGATACCCCTGTCTTATGCTTTTTTTTTACATGTCCATAATTTTTTTTAAAAACTTACCTGTTTTTTTTATCTAAAAATTGCTGGTGTCAAGTCACATAACTTAAAAATCAACACCAATTTCCCAAAGCTGTGGTTCTGGTGTACTAGGGAGGGAAGAGTTTCTGTTCATATGTATGTACAGTCTCCTGCCTACCCTCAGATCCAGGTTGTTTATTCAGGTATACTCTGAATTCATGTTTCTGGCATGTTGGCCTCTAATGCATATTCTATCTTTTTTTTTCTTTAACAATGTATTCTCAGTTTTTTTTCATTCAGCATCAGACAAACCTATCCGGGTTTCTTATTCTTACGTGACGCCTCCAAGGACTCATTGTGGAAGGGCACTCTACTCTACGACATAAATCGCACATCTCTTACTACTTAATTCTCCACCCCGTAAGTGAAAATTCCCATCTCTATATTGAGACCAGCTAACTCATCCAAAACTGGGGGGCTAATTTATTTTAAGTGTTCATATCACAAAGGAATCAAATTCATGTCTTTTCTTACTCGAGGACAGTTGCATTGTTCTCCTGATTCTAAGGAAGCTTTTTTTTAATAGTGTACCAAGAGTGGGCTAATGTTTGGACAATACAGAACCCTTGCTTTCGAAACCAAATACAGTAATATTTTAGGCCTTTGATAGTGTTTTCATGAAATGATGAAAACCACTTATTGTTTAAAGACATTACCGGCACTTAAATTTGCATCAGCAATCTTTTTTTAGAATTATTCTGTTCTTTATTTTTTTTTGGGGGGGGGGGGGGATTTTCTGCATGGAGAGAGAGAGAGATGCGAGTTCAAATTCTTTTAGTGAAGTAATTTCATTAGACCTTTCATGTCAAGACTAACTTATCTGTAGACCTTAATCATTGCTTTCTATGCTTAATGTTTTTTGTTTTGTTTTTTTCCACAGAAACTTTGCTTCTTCAAAGTTTTTTCCTAACTGTAAAGAGCAATTTCCAGATCATTCAATAAAATACAGTACATTACAAAGAATCTGTTTATACAGATTCTGGTATAATACATACACCGTATTAATAATGTCAAATGTACACATAATTTTTTATCTGATTTTTGTCTTTCATATTTCATTTCTATAAATCTAACTGCTTCATGACAGCTGTCTGCATATGATTATTAAGCCTGATTTATTGCACTGTATGTATATATAAATTATTTCACATGCTTCTTTGAACTTTTTGATGCAGTTGGTATATGGAATGCTACATCTTGATCTGCTGTCAAATACAGTATTATATGATATTGGCAATTGCTTGCTCATCATGAGCATGATCATTTGCAGAGATGACCAGTATGGAGTATAAACTATTTGTTTGTCAGCAGCTGGCAAAGAGTAAATAATTTACGCTTAATTCACTTGAGATGAAAAGATAAGATTAGTGTGGATTCAGAGCCACTAGTTCCAGATATTGAAAATGTGTTTATTTTTAAAAAAACATTGAATAAACTGCACATAATGAATTTCATAGGCAGTTTATGTATAAAAGAATCTTATTCAATACAAACTGCTTATTAGAGTATTAAACAAAACCTGTAAATCCTTCATTATAGGTATATATTTCATATATTGACATGTGTGAGTATGTAAGAGTCGAGGAAGGGAGTCTGACTTTTCCTTTTTTTTTTTGGTTAACTTTTTATTTATTACTACTTCATCATGACAGAGTATTGTAGCAAAGATCTGATACAAATGAAGAGTCCACCCCAGTAGTGATAAAATACTGTACTATTCGTCATTTATATACACAGTGTGCCTTCAAGATAGGAATCAGGGTTCTCGTGAATGCATACCACACTGCATATGTGGTTGATTATATAATAATGCAGTACATGATGATATTTTTTGCCATCCCTAATCAGAATCTTACTACAGAGATTCTACTACATTACTTGATTTACTACAAAAAAAAAAAAAAAAAATCTGTTTACAAAAACATTTTAGATTATTAAGAGTGGCATTAGTCAATAGAAATTATACATTTTAAATCTTAACATTGCTGAAATTATACTCTTGTATTTGAAAATGTGGCATTCAAGCAATTCTTGCAACAGGTATAATTAGGAGATGACTTAAAGTCCATGTCTTGTAATGAACAGAGTTTGAAATGTGAACCAGCTGATTGTGTAAAATTTTGAATTTCATTGGTTTGACATATGTCCATTTATTTTTAACAGCATAAAATACTAACCTTGAATTATATGGTGGCTTTTTCTATTAGGGGAATATATTCCATACTAGCAGATAGGTAATTCTTTGTGTTCAAGTAGTATACATAAAACATAGGTTTAAATTTATGATAAAATATTATTAAGGAATTACACTTACATTAGGAAAAATTATTTTAGAATTTACACTAGGTTTCCTAGCTGTTGTCAATACATTTGAAAACAGCACTGAAATTGCCAGCGCATGACAATATATGCTATCAACTACAGGAGGATAACTCCATCTAAAACTTGCCTTAAACTTTCCCAATTTTGGGAAGTCATCCTAAGTAACATTCCTCATTCCTGTGTTTCTTAAAATTCTAATTATTTAAATTTGTTTCTTTGAATTCTAAGTCACAGATGGAGTTATTCTCCTGCATTTGATAGCATATATTGTCATGCATTTACAATTCAGGTGTTGTTCTTATTGTGTTTATCTCTTTTCAACTAGTATTGAAAGGAGAGTAATGGCATTGTATTGACAATGGCTAGGAAACCTAGTTGAAAAGTCTACAAATAATAATTTTTCCTAATGTAAGTGCAATTCCATTACTCTACTATTTTATCATTGTCGTCTGCAATTGTAGCTCTCATTATCAGTGGAGTGAATAAACTGAACTCCCAAATAGAATTTTGGTTGATTCCTCTTTTGTTCTATATTTAATTTGCCTATTCACTAATACTACTTATAAAATTAATAATTGTTCTGTTGGTTTGCAATTGTGAATATGCAGTGGATGACTTTAAAAGTTACTGCCTTTTAAACCAAATTTGTTAAGCAACTTTTTTGTAACATTTGATTTAAGGGATATGGTAATAAAACATTGTAGTGAATATTTCCAAACTTTCAGTTCCAGCATACCCCTTTTTAAATTTTAACTTGGGGGACGTTATAATATTTCATTCGAATATGAATCATTAGAAAGGTGTTTATTCTTCTTAGCCATTTACACTAGAATAAATTGCAAACTGGCAAAATATGCTTTTAATAATTAATACATTTTAGTTATGTGAATTAAATATGCATGCAGTAGAAACAAAAATTATGAAATTTTCAGTAATAAAGTTGATGAAAATGAAATCAGTTTGGTGAACTCTGGTTCTATTTGTGCATTCAAACATCCAGCTTTTAACCAGTGATCCATATTAAAAGGGTTTTAAAAAATGCAAAAGAGTAAGATTAATAATTGTATTAAATATTTTTAATATTAGACTGCACTTCAAGATTTGTTTGTTAATAAGTAATAACACAACTACTAAAAAAGTAAGAGCATTATCCATGGGTTGTATAGCATGTACATCTGTCATTACTTGTAATACAAACGTTATTAAACATGTAGATGCACTCAAAGCTGGTGGAAGTCATTGAGGACTATTAATATTTAAGATGCAAATGATTCTGAAATTTAGCAGAGTTATGACCACGTGAATCAGACTATTTGAATTTAAACACCATCAACCAGACGTAGTCGTAACAGAACCTTGGTTTTTCAAAATCTATGAAATGCAGAGTATCCTTACATGTCTGTTATTTCTTAATTTTCTTTGTCATACCAAGAGATACATTTTGTATCTCTTGGTATGACAATTACTTATTGTCATAAGTAATTGTCATACCAAGAATTTATTATTATAAATTAATTATAGAATAGACCTGCACTTATCTGTATAGTGTTCCATTTACCATCCAGTTTTACTATTAGTCTATTCCCCTGGGAAGTGGGGAAAGCCCAACAATTTTGAAAAACCTTATTTTATCAAAATTTATGAAATGTAGAGTACCCTTATATGTTAGTTATTTCTTAATTAATTTTCTTTGTCAGTAAATTTTGGAAATCTCCTTGTTTGGCCTTGAACTGTTTGTTCACTGTACTCACACCAATCTAACCAAGGATATTCATAAGAAATTCCTCTATAATCTCACTATTAGTTTTATTTTATATGCTGCTTGGAAAGAAGTCAAGGTGTACCGTAACGAGTTATGTGTTTGTAACCAGTATAAATTGGAGGAATACGATGCTCCCAAGGTCAGTGAAATTGCTGTGAGAAAGTAACTGATGGAGTTTGAAAGAGGCATTGTTATAGAATGTCATGTTGCAGGCCTATCTATTTAGCAAATTTTTGACAAATTAGGCCATCCCAGATAACAATCTATGATACCATACTGAGATGGAGACAATTATAAGCGCTACCCACCACACTCACAGAACGTGGCCATAAGGTGGTATGAAAGATAATATGTAAAGACCGCCATTCATCGGCCGACACGTTGAATGCAGAGTTCTGGGCATCAACTGGAACACAAATCTACACACCAACATTAAAAGCCAAGGCTCACAACATGGATTTCCATGGTCAGACCACAATATGCACCCCCCCCACACACACACACACATTACCCGAACCAACATGCAGTGTTGTCTTCGTTGGTTGCAAAGAGCATTTACAGTGGGACGTAGAAGCTTGGAAAGCTGTGTTATGGAGCAACAAATCAAGCTACATCCTCTACTCATGGACGAGTATAGGTATTGCAGATACCCAGTAAAAGTCTCCTACCAGAGTGTGTAACTAAGCTCAACTATGAAAGTCGGAGGTGACAGTGATGGTATGGTCCTGATTTGACTCAGATTTGTTTGTGGTGCCACGAACATTGAACTCAGAGGGGGTATCCAAATATTCTGGACAATGCAATGCTTTCTATTTTGTGGTGTTTCTGTGGAAATGACCATTCTCTCTTTCAACAGAATACCGTGTCATAAGGCTGCTGTAAATGTGTGGTTTGTGGACATGAAAATCACTACACTTGACTGGCCTCCATCAACCTGATCTCAAGCCTATTGAACACCTGTGAAGTTAAGGGACGTCCATCCCCTCATTGCATGTCTACAGGAAGAATGGTCCAAAATTCCCATTGATCGCTATCATACGCTTGTGGAAAGTATGCAGTTATCGCAGTGAAAGGCGGTCCTACATCTTATTAAGATAGGTGCCATGGCCAATTTGTTCCTCTCACTATGGTGTCTGTTGACTTCTTTCAAAGCAGCATATAGTACACTGAGAGCTCTACTCTAGGCTGGGAATTGTGGTATGATGACTTCAAAATTTTTATAGTTAAGGATTTTATTTAAAATCTAATTAACTTGGTTACCTTTCAGTGGTATTTTACAGCCGTGAGTATATTGAAATATACTGATGATCATTAAGTGGTATTATTTTTCTTATCTTTTGTAATTCATAGTTTGCTTCACATCTAAGGTCTTTTTAATAACCTAAAGAAAATATGCCTTAGCCTGGTGCGGCAGGGAAATGTAACAAAAATGGTAAGGTGGGATCCCACAGACCCACTCAAATAATGTAGTGCATTATAGAAATCAATATTAGATTACATATTTTTTAAGATTCTTCCTCACAGTCTTGTTCTATATCAGACTCATGATTACTGACTAATTCTACATCAATTTCACTATCATCATCTATAAGTTGATGTAACCCATCTGGTAAAAAAAAAAGATTATTCCCAAAATACCCTCTAAATATTTACGAAAATGTATTTGCTTATAGTTGGTATGTAAAAATATAGAAGACACAGCAGTAACGATAATATTTTAGTAGAATATACATGAAAACAACTTACGTTTCGAAGTAAATATATAGTCACGGTTTTGGTAAGATGGGGTCTGGTGGACCTCAGCACACTTCACACACTAATCTTGCTTGTGTGCAACAGCCTGTCGTCTATGGAGGGGAAGCTATACCTAGGCATAACTTACTGCCATGCGTTGTTAAAAAGTTATAGTAAATTTAAAATCTTTGGGGTCTGTGACACCCCCACCTTATGCTGGGTTAATAATGACACATATTTAAGCTTTTTTTTTTCTCCTGTCCTTAAATGCAGAGCAGTTTTCATGGCTCTCCTTTGCACTTGCCTTCAGCTGTTATGACATGGATGTAAATTCCTGTGTTCAAGTATTTTATGAGTGGGAGATCCTTACACAGAAAACCTGTGCCTTGGTCTTATTCACCCTACATAATACTAACTAACCAACCTTCCTCTTTTCACAAGTGCAAAATTAGGTTTTTGGTTAAAATATTAAAACTGTACCAGACCTATGATACATAGTGTTTTATTTAATTTTTACATGGTATTTACAGAGGGCAGCAATTAGCAGCTCAAATGCAAGCAGCTAATCCTGAGCTTGTTGAACAGTTGAGACGGCAGATGACTCCTCCACAAAGCCAAAATTCTCAGAATCCTAATACAGGTATTTAAATTATTTAACTTCTGTAGGACCCTGTTTATTTATTAAAAAATAATATATAATTTATCTGATTTACAAATTCTTATTTTATTATATTCCAGATTCTGCTAATCCATAGGATGTATTCTTTAATAATAGTATGAATGTCCAGACTTCTAAAGACTTGTCAAGTCTGTACAAGGAAGGGGGAAAAAGTCAGAAGAATGGAATGAAGTTGCCACAAACTGTTTTATTGGCTCTGGCCTTTGGAACCTCCCATCACTGCTGTTGGTGTTCTTTACTCCATTTTCTGCTCAAAAGACCCTTGTACAGAATATCTCTACCATGTACTATGTGCTGCCATATATTCAAGGATTAAAAAAGATGGGCTATGTTACCTAAGGGGAAAAGAATATATATATATAAATATATATAAATAAAAAAATCTCATGTTTTCAATCAATCAATCATTCTCATGTCCTGGTTATTGTACTTCTGAGGGGAAGGTTTATTTTGAAATTTGTTTCATTTCAGCACTCTTGAAATGGTAGCACATTATTTGTAGAGAAATTTGAAGTTTTTAAAAAATGGATGGAGAAAAGTTGTTGATTGCAGAAATCATAAATATATATCTTTTGAGGTTGCAAAGTGTGCCCATTTCTTTCATTGAATACACATGATAGGGTTTTGAACACAATTTTACATTGTTGTTGGATTTAAATAAACCTGCAAACAGTGGCAGTGCTGCGTATACAAAAAAAAAAAAAAAAAAATCTTTTTTTCCTAATCAGTAACCAATTTATTAATAAATAAATTTACATATTAAAAATATTTCACCACGAACTAACACCAATAATAAAAGTTTCGTATCTCACAGAAATAACACGCGAAAGCATACAACACACTGCCCAGCCAAGCAATGTCAGAATGACTTGTAACGTGTGCAATTGAATATCGGCGAGTCTGGCTGCATTTCATCAAACGCAATAATTCTGACACTGAAATATTTGTTTCGTGTAACGATAATTGAAGAAATATAATTCTTTTCATATTTTTAACAGTGACATTCGTCATAATTCAGCCTTGTATCTATAATAAATAAATAATTATATTATTTAAATGAAGGGGATATTAAATCCCACATCATTTAAACGCCGAATAAGAAACTCAGAGATCGGAATCGAAGAGTTTCATGCCGAATATAGTAAATAGTAAACTATAAAAGTTTCGGTGGATTGTAGCGCAAGCATGTAGTATAACGCTAGGGCAACTCATAGCAAAGGTGGGGCAAGTTCTGATCACTATTCTTAGTATTACCCATAATGTAAAACATCTCCTAGGAGATGTATGATGTTATACATTATGGTGGAAGGTCACTACCCAGACCTAGTGTTATACTATGTGCTTTAGCTTACACTACAATCCACCGAAACTTTTATAGTTTACTATTTACTATATTCAGCATGAAACTCTTTGATTCCCTTATTTGGCTTTGAAATAATGTGGGATTTAATATCCCCTTAATTTAAATAATGTTACATCGCCAATTTGCAAAAAATAGTTCACCCTCACCACGAACATGCACCAATAATAAAAGTTTCGTATCTCACAGAAATAACATACGATACAATGCCCAACCAAGCAGTGTCGGAATGACTTCTAACTAGCTCAAAGGAATATCGGCGAGACTGGCTGTAATTGGTCGAAAGTGATAATATCGACACTGCATTAGATCGCAGTGTGTTTGTTTCGTAATCTAAAGCGTTAATCGAACAATTCCAATTATTAACTATTCAATCACTGTCGAAACATAAGCTGTAACCTTTAACCTGTTGTATTGCATTTATATAATGTTGTAAGCATTTTTATTATTTATAAACACAAACAAAACTTAAATTTTTCATTTTTTTTCCTTGGGGGTGCTGCAGTGTCGCAGTGCTTATGTACTGGCCGCCACTGTCTATAAACCAATATAACAAGTTCAGTGACAGAATCACTTACCAGACTTTTA
Source organism: Typopeltis vanoorti (assembly GCF_054136105.1). Lineage (NCBI taxonomy): Eukaryota > Metazoa > Arthropoda > Arachnida > Uropygi > Thelyphonidae > Typopeltis > Typopeltis vanoorti. The sequence continues at coordinate 81,851,258 of NC_143568.1, forward strand.
AACTGCAGCACTGCACTCTGTTTCAAAATATGTGCTTTACCAAGTTGTAAATAATGAATTATTTAATAAGCAAATACAATCAACTCTCACTATAGCAAATATTGCAATAATAAACCTAAGTTCTGACCAAAATTGTCACAGCTAAAGTACTATGCTAAAACAAATTCAGTATAGCAAACTATTTCTGTGGTCCCTACTGGTTTGCTGTAGTAGTGGCCTGTATTAAATAATTCATGCAAGACTGAAGTTCTAAAATGGTAATAACTACAAATATAATCACCTAGTTGCCTTTATTCAGTATTCCTCTGTGAACACTTTTGGCCAGATAGGTACTTAAAATTATAGGATACACTATAATTTTAGATAGGATAACCTAATGTTGATAGTGCTTAACATCTTTTTCAAAAGTATACCTTATTTAACAGCTTTTGCATTCCAGTGGTAATAAAAGCACTGCCAGGTTTTTTTTTTTAAAAAGCCCAGTTTGTCACTTGACATTGAAAAAGTCTTTATCATCTCTTAACTACAGTTGACCCTTGAACAACATAGGACCACTTATACAGAGATTTTTTCAATAAATATATTGGAAAATTTTTGGAGATTTGCGACAAACTGCACGGCTTAGCTAACTTTTTCAATATTTCTATGTCATGACTGCATAAAATATACACAAATCTATTATAAAATGTTAAAATTTATCAAAACTTAAACACACTTACAGGCAGGCGTGCATGGTGCCATTCAACAGAACCATAAAGATGCAGTATTAAATCATAACTGCATAAAATAAACAATTTATAATGATTCTTTAGTATATATATGCTAGGCTACCATAAAGCTGCTGCTTCATTATCAATGCATGAATCATTAAATAAATATGAATTTATTTTTCACATTATCTTTTCATTTGTGATATCTGGTGTTAGTAATACATATAAGATGTAGTGTTTTGTATCTTATAAGACAATACTGATGTAGTTACTGACAGAAAAATGATTCGTCATGCATACAGACAACGTAAACTTATGGTATCGATAAATACAGTACTGTAAATGTATTTTCTCTTCCTTATAGTTTTCTTATTCACATTTTCTTTTCTCTAGCCTACTTTATTAAGAATGCAGTTATAATATAATATATATAACATACAAAATGTGTGTTAATTGACTGTTTGTGTTATCGGTAAGGCCTTCAGTCAACAGTAGGCTATTAGTAAAGTTTTCGGAGGAGTCAAAAGTTATACATAGATTTTCAACTGCATGGGGGTTACTTAGTAGAGTACAATTGCCCTAACCCCACATTGTACTCTACTAAGTAAACATTATCATTGCAGTGGTAATATGTGAAAAAAAAACATGAAGTATATGGTTGCTTCCCAGGAGATCAAGACTGTCAGTTTCTGTCTCACTTTAAAATGTGCAAACAGGAACATGGCATTCCTAGTGACCAGGTGGAAATATGTTTTAAGAAAATTGCATGACAGGTTTTAGCTATCTAAATTGTTATAGTAAACAGCTCACATATCTTTACCATAATATCATAGTCAGTTTGAAATTGAAAATATTTAAATAGCTATGCTTACTATACACACTTAATAAATTGTAATTTTAGTTATTGAAGATATGTTAATTTGTACTTTTAAACAGCAGTCATTTATGATTGATTGGCTGTACAAATTGTTGACATCTGTGTAACTTCCAATTCTGAAGCTTTTACTCTGTTTGGATCATGAATGCACCTACTCTACAAATCAACATATAAGAGTGTTGAATGGTTGCCAGACTCCATTCTGTGACAGAGGAATTCAGTGAAACAACACACCATAGTATGAGGATGCTTCTCAAGATCTCACCAGTGCTGGCCTAGTTGGCTGGGTAGCTAGCATGACTGCTCCCCAACCAAGAGGCTGCAAGTTCAAATCCCACTTTGGGCATGGTGTATATATATATATATATATATATATATATATATATATGATTGCCTTTAGGTGGTATGTGAATTTCACTGCCCAGTATGAGTTCACTACCACACTTAGTGGAGGCTTGAATGGCTTAAAAAAAATCCCATATTTGGTTTCTAGATTAACTTCTGAATAAGGTAAAAAATAGATTAAAAAAATCTTTAGGACACCCATGATACTAATGTACTATAGGCTTACAACTTTTTTTTTGTGGGTGGAGAGTTGAAAAAAAAAAAAAATCCTGATTTCCTATATAAGAACATTATCAGATAATACATGTTTCTTATGCAGGGATTTGTACAAGAATATTAAAAACCTTCAATCCTGAAGAAACATTTGTAGTAGTACTTGGAAAAAACTGCACAACAGCTGTGAAGACTGTAACACATTAAGAATCTAATAGCATAATGCATCCAGTGATGCATCATCTAACAGTATCAAGGTTTCAAATATTGTGGATTTTCTGCAAGTATGATGACACTACATAAAGTTGCAATTCACTGCAAGGAGTAGTATACACTCTGAGATACTAGCAAAAAAAAATTGAATTACAGCTAATCAACAGTATTGTATCTAGAGAGAAACCTGGAACTTAATCTATTCAAATGTAGAATAGCAAATAGTTCAAATAATAATTCCAAATTCACTGCCATGTGCTGATCAGCATGGTGAAAGCTCTGTATTTAGATAAATAAAGCCGCTTTTGTAACCAATGACTGCAACTGGTGTTAACTAGTCTCGTCTCACCTGTGATTGTTTTTTGAAATTCAAAGCTTTAAGTTTGACGCAGCAACTACTTAACCTCTTAACATACAAAGACGTCTGTGACACATCTTTTGTTTATTGCACCAGAATTGATTTTGAATTTTGGTTTCACATATAAATACAACTGAATATAGACGCTAGACAATCTTGTGCCTATTTCCTTTCAGCCGAGAAAAGTTGCCAATGGCATGTATCGGCTATTTCATTTGCGTTTACACAAATTCATCATTATTTTTCAAATAATGATGAATTTGATCCAGCAAATCACCCTCGCCCAAAAAATTGGCAGAAAAACGACCGCTTTCTGATTTTTAATTGGTACGTTAGGGGGTTAATATGACTTGAATTAAATGAATTATATACGAATCTCAATGTGACTCTACAGATATTCTTCTGCTACTTCATGTGAAAGAAGCTTTAGTAAATTCAAATTAAAGTATTTTAGATTGGCAAATGGTTCTTGCCAATCTTTTCAACAGAATGTGAAATTACAAAACTCATTTTGACATCATCGATGAAAATAAGTTTTTCTTGTTTCAAAATATATTATATAAGAGGGACCGGAAAGTAATCAATTTTTTGAACTACATTTTTAATATAAATTTTATTAAAGAAAAAATTATATAATCGCCATCATTAATTATAACCTTATTCCAACGATCTACTAAGTTTAGAATTCCTTTTTTGAAAAAAGTTTTTTCTTTGGATGCAAAAAATGTTATCAAACTCCTTTGTACATCATCTTGCGAACGGAAGGTTTTATTTCTTATGCTGTGTTCTAAGGACCTGAATAAGTGATAGTCACTAGGGGCAATATCCGGCGAATATGAAGGATGTGGTAGAAGTTCCTATCCTAACTGCCTAATTTTTTCTTGAGTCATTCTTGCAGAATTATCCCTTTTTGATTGACAAGCGCAGGACATTTGATTAACAATGCTTGATGTAGTCGCTCTAATTGTTCACAGTAGATGGCTGCTGTGATAGTCTTACCCTGTTCCATGAGTTCGTAATGAATAATTCCATGAATATCCCACCAAACGCACAACAGAACTTTTTGTGGATGAAGTCCATCTTTAGGTGTTGGAATTGGAGTTTGATTTGGAGAAAGCCACTGTTTTTTGCGTTTAATATTCTTATACAGCACCCATTTTTCGTCACCAGTTACAACTCGTTCCAAATAGGGGTCATTTTGTTGTCTGGTCAACAATGAATTGCAAATCGTCTGTCTCTGTGCTCTATTGTTGTCTGACAGTTCATGCGGTACCCATACACCCTGTTTAAGAACCTTGCCACTCTTATGTAAGTCCTCTTGGACAGTTGACCATGATGAATTAAGTTTCTCTGCTAATTCTTGTATGGTTTGTTTTGGATCTGATTCAACGAGAGTCTTAAGAGCATTGTCATCTAGAGTAAGAGGTCTTCCAGATAGATCAAAATTTTTTTCTGCAAATCTCCTAAACCATCGCTGACATTTGTTAACCTTCAATACGTCTCCATAAGTTGAGCAAATGATTTTGGTAGCCTCGGTAGCATTCTTTCCTTGGTGAAACAAAAACAGCATACAATGATGTAAATGCTACTCTTCAACTTTAAAGTTTGCCATATTAAAAAAAAAATAATTTTTAAATAAAAAAGTAATTCTAATATTTAAATAAAAATCAAATTTAATAATTTATGTGTTATTTAAAAAAAAAACAATCGGCTAAAAATGAACTATTAAAAATAATTGATTACTTTCCAGTCCTCCTTATATATCCACAATATTAGTAAACTTTACTGTTATACTGTATCTATTTTCATTATGATTTATTTCCATAAAAAAATTAAGCCCCCCCCCCCCCCAAAAAAAAAGCATTATGGCTTTGCCCAAACCATTGTTAGAAATTAACTGCCAACACTCATGAAACAACTAGTTGAATATGCTAAGATTATAGATACTCAAAATGTTACCAAAAGACGACAATTTCTTTTAAGAAAATGACTTCAAAAATAGTGAAAAGAGCTGTGTTTACATGCAGGGAATTTATACAGAATAATGAAGTATAGTTTCGTTGTATCTCACATGTTCAGGATGAATATATGAAGTGCATTGGGAAAGATATTCAAGAGAAAGTTGATTTTGTCTAAACGAATTTACAGCCTACATTTCTCAACAATCTCTTAAGGAGATTAATGGAATAATTCACTGTAATGAACACAATTGTCCTATCCAGGTTGGCAGTGTCCCTCAGTGCATTTTTTTTCTTCTCTCCTTTGTTTTTCAAAGTAACATTAAAATAATTTTTGGTTATTTATTTTTCAATGTGTCTGGCCTTTGCAGTCCAGCATCTATTAGCATCTGAGCTTAAGAAATCTGCTAACTGTTTGCTTTGAGTGCCATGATTTCTGTAGCCTATTATAGTGAATGAGTTCACATTAAAGATGTTGCTACAATAGCAGTTAGAATTTATTTTTAATATGACTTATATAATGCTATTATGCTTCTTGAGAAAGATTAAGTATTGTATCTGGTCTTTGCAGCCCAACATTGATAGTTGCATGATTTTCTGGTGGGGGGGGGGGGGATCTTACTTTGTAAAGAAAAATAAAAAAAAAGCAACTTGTGATCTATTTTATTTCTGGCAGGTTACATAAAATACGAATTTATATAATATTGGTTATGCAGTTGCAAGTAGTTATCAAAACTTTCAGTTTATAAGTTCAGAGAATAAAATGAGTAATTTTGCTTAAGAGAAAAAATTGCGAATGATGTGTTGCTATATCTGACTTGTACAATCCTGTGATTGCAGATGTGGTACTTGAAATTAAGTAAAAAAATTCTGAACAGGGCTTATGTTGTGAATAACTAGTTCTACTTGATTCAAAAAACTAGTTCACTGCACTTACACCCTTATAACTTAAGAAAAATATAACACATGAAGTTTACCTTCTTATCTAGTTTCAACAAATGCCATCTGTAGTTTAGTTACAGAACTCTGTCTTCTTCCTTTCAAGAAGTTAATCACATTTCAACCTTTATTAAATGTGTATCTGAATGAGTATAGCAGTGGTTCCCAACCTTTTTCCACTTGTGTATCCCTTTTAAACCCATTTCTATAAATTATACCCCCTTGTTTTTAAAATAGCCGTTTTTAAATACTGACACTTTTGTTCAGTACCTATCTTAACGTAAAATAGTGGAAATGAGGTAATGAGTTGGAAAAGAAAAATGGCTACACTAAAAGTACAAACCACAGATTTAATTTTACAATATTCGTAACACAGAAATAAATATAGCTTCATGTTAAATATTGATAATGATCAAGTATTTAACAAACTTTGATTGACTATTATTAATAATAATTATTTGTGTTATCTGAAAAGTCTGTAATAACTGGTATATACACTAACCGTTTGAAACATTGTTGAGCTTGCTTTGATGCACTTAGTTTCTTGAGATGCAAGATACAGTCTTAAATCCGGACTTGCATTAAGCTTGTTGCAATACTTATTTTTTATGAAGTTGTAAGAAGAAAAAGCTCTCTTCACTAGTTTAGTATTAGTAAATGACAAGAGGTATTTGAGTGCCTTCTCACTGAGCTGTTCATATTCCTCACTGACATCTACCCAGAAGGTAATAAGATGCTTTCTTTTAAATTCCTCACTGACATCTGCCCAGAAATTAATAAGATGCTTTCTTTTAAAATCAGAATTTAAAGGAGAATCGGTTGAAAGTTCGATTAACTGCTCTTTTTCATTGATTGAGAGTTTAACTTCTTTGAAGAATTCTTCATTGAAGGGATCTTGCCCAATTGTTTTCTTTTTCATGTTGAGGGAAGTACTTATAAAAGGACACTTTGAGACCTTCCAAGTGACTTAAAATATTCTCTTTCACGTTTTGGGATAGGTGCAAGTCATTCTCAGTTAAGAAGTTGTGCAGAGTTCCAAAAACCTCAGGCTCTTTCAATACACATTTTCCAAAAGTCCAATTTTTTAATCATTGACTCAATTTTGTTGGTTACTTTGAATATAGCGATTGAGCTGTTTAGAAGTCCCAAGTTGAGTTTGTTTATTTCTAGAAAAATATCTGATAAATATGCAAGACTTTGAAGCCAATCACTGTCATGAAACTTTGGAGCAAGACGGAAACGATGGTTTTCAAAAAAAACCTAGACTTCATGTCTAAGCTCAAACAGCTGTGTAAGTACTTTACCGGGAGATAGCCACCTTACCTCTATATGCAAAAGTAATGTGCTGTGGAGGCTGTTCATTTCTTCACACAGCACTTTAAACAATCTGGAGTTTCGTGGTTGTGACTTAACACAATTTACAACTTTTACAGCCTCATCAAGAACGTCTTTCAGTTCACTAGGAAGAGGCTTGGATGGAAGAGTTTGTCTATGAATACAGCAGTGACTCCATGGTACATGGGGAGCTACTTCTTTAATTCGGCCGCGTTGGCCTATAAAACAACCTGACATAGACTTGGCTCCTTCAGTGCATACACCACAACAGTTCCACCAACTAATGTCCTTTTCAATGAAATAACCATTGATCACATTAAAAATATCTTCGCCTGTGGTATGCTCTGTCAATGGGTAACAAAGCAACAGGTTTTCCTCAATTTCATTTTCTGTCAAGTACCTCACAATGATGAGCAAAAAAAAATAATAATAATATCTAACTTTCATTGACCTGAATGGAAAAGAATTTACTTTTTTTTTAATTCTATCTACTACTTCAGTTTCAGCATTGTCAGACATATTCTGAATTCTTCGAGACATTGTATTGTTTGAAAAAGAGATAGTATCGATTTTGCAGACATATTCTTCCCCAAACATACAAAAAATGGCATCCTTAATACAAGGAGAAATTAAATTTTCAGCTATGGTGGGGTTTTTACTACATTTAACCATGCGATAAGCAATACAGTAGGAAGCCTGAACTGCATCCTCATGTCTTTCTTTCCTGACAATGAGAATGCAGTTGAGGCTTCCATGAAGTTACATTCAGCTGCTTTTCTAAACACTGAAAATAATGTATTTCTTTGTTTTTATACATAGGATGTTTAGTTTCTAAATGTTGCATGAGTAGAGAGAGTTTCATGCAACTGTCCATATTTAATATACTCTTTGCAGTATTTCCTTTTCTTCTGTGTAGTACCTGAGGCACGTGCCTTTTTACTATTTCCCGGTGTGGGTGTATACTCGTAGCTGCAGACATGTGTTGAGAAGTACTTGGCAATGGGTTATAATCCACATCAAGTTTTTTAACTGTTCCTGTTTTCAGCCACTGATCCATAACTGACACACTTAAAAATCACTGACAATAATAACTGAAACTACGTTAAGCATTAAATAAAAAACTACTTGAAAAGAATCGCAATTGAAGACAATGCACTTACTTATACTCAGTCAATAACTGAATTGATCAAACAGTCTGGCTACAGATGTATTTATATTTTTAGAGAAGTTCTAGAAACGTCACAAATGGAAGTCAGTGGAAGGTTTGTTATTGCAAAGGTCATTTCTTAGTAGCACGCGATTGTTCTGGAAAGGAGGATGGGCGACAAAAGTGACGCATGAACAGTGCGTAATGATTGGTAGAAGAGTGGTTTGGGGAAGGGGTTCATAGCCACACCCTCACCAATCATCATTCGCTAATGTGAGCTAGTTTTGAAGTGTCTCCATTAAGCAGTGATTCAAATTTAACATTTACTATTCCATAACTAACGTTTTGCATTTTGTTTACTTTACTTGTTTTTCCACCATTACTGATTCTTTTTCGTATGCTCCCAGGGGTACGTGTACCACCGGTTGGTAACCGATGGAATATAGGATATTAACACCCCAACCGGCCATAACATCATCTATAGATGTCCAGCTAAATCTGGATACGATTCTGTAACACCTATTGAATAATATGGATAAAAAGTGCAATTTGGTCTCACTATTTCATCCACATGGCCGGAAGGGAGGTTAACACAATTGACTGCCAAGTACAAGATAACTCACACTAATATTAGGAGACTATACTACGAGTTATCTTGTATCATATTTTTGGTACTGAATATTATTCAGGAATGTGTGATAATTCGTTGCCAAAGCAGATATTTCAAATGAGGGAAAGAGATGATTGGCATACATAGTAACTATAGTAAAATTTAACTAAATGCTTTTTACAAGCAAATAAATGTGATAATGTAACAGTTTTTATAAAATAAATATAAACATTGCAGCACAGGAGGTGCTAACATGATTTTGGGACTTGCATGTTTATATTACTAGATAAAAATTTCTAGACCCACGGGGGAAGGGAGCACCCAGATCATACTAACATCAAAAGGCAGTTAACAAAAGTTGCTTATTTTATTTATTTATTTCCAGTAGCCAATATACGGCTCAGGATAAAATATCTTGTAGATGGCAAATACAAAATAATCCAATTCTTGAAAGAAAGAAAAAAAAACAGGAATTAGATATTATTGAAGAGAAAATGAATATTTCAGCAGCAGTGACAAGTTGATAACTGGCTACCATAAGCCAGTTTTTTTTTTGCTATTTCATGATCAAGCCCATGAACAATTAGCTCTCTTCACATACATTACAAACACCAGCACCATATTCACTTCACTACAGATAGAGAAATACAGTCAAACTCATAGGGACCTTGTAGTAGTCGCTATATTACATTGGGTTCCTCATCAGTACATTCCAGCAGTTAAAACAATGTTTGTCATAGTTGAGAGTTGACTGTGCTTTTTGAAATCTTTGTAAATGATTCTCCTTGAAGTACATACTTTCTCAAAGCCAAGAGCTACACATCCCCTGCAGCACATAAAATATTTAAATGAATAAGAAAAAAAAAAAGACTTGTTCTTCTAGTAAACATACCTTTACAAAAGACACATTTTAGAAAAAATGTGGTATGATAAAGAGGCACTGAAGTTCAATAAACAGTAGAATAATAGTAATTGTTCATATTACTTCATAAAAAGTAGCATGAAGGATTACTGAAAGATAAAGAAAACATTATTATCCTTTATTAGGCATGGATACAGTTAATGTCACACCATATCCTGTTGAATTAATGGTTATGTTGTGTTTCTGATTTACATGCTAATGATGTACAAATACCAAAAAAAAAAAAAAAAAAACTTGAACCATTTCTTAAAGTTCATGTGAGTTGTTATAGCTTAGTCAACAATGTTATTAATTTTAAAAAAATTATCAACATTTCAAATCCTGATAATACGCCAATACTTGTTTTTTTGAGACAAATTTCTTACTACTACATTTGCCTGCATAATGTAATACTTACAAAGAAAAACCTAAAAATTACAGCTTTTGTTCAAAAATTCAACTATTTAAAGTTTTGAGCATACTGTTATAATGGTGTTTGTGTTCTTTGAATGAACTTAATAATTAATATCCACTACCCCTCAAATTAAAGGTATATGTACAGACATGTTAAGCAAAGGAGAGCCAACAAAATAAAATACTTACTTTAGTATTTTTCTCATGATTCTGTTGTACTGCACAGACACACACTTGGGCAACATCATCATAATCATATATTCTTTTCAGGAATGTATCCTTTATTCTTATTCCAGACACCATCTAGATTCATATAAAAATAATAAATATAACCTTTTATCATAAAATTGCTAATATATACCCTCAAAGGGTGTACAGGATACTAATGTAGTACTGCATGATTAAGGCCATTACTTCCTATCATCAATTTTCCTCCAGAATAGTCCATTATTTTTCAAGACTCCAATAGTGTCTCTTCATAATAATGTTTTATGATATAAACAACATATATTTATTAAACTCGCTAATATTCTGCTAGTTTTCTAACCAACATCATCAGAACAATTATAACTGTGATAAGTACACAGCACTAAACTACATAATTGAAGAAAACAATTTAAATTGTAACTGACAACAGAACAAACATCCTTACATGGTACCCTCTATTAGTCGGATAACCATAAAGTTAACTGAGAGAAGTCAGACCATCAGGTCTTGAAACGATAGTCTCCTAGACTGGGGAACCCTAAAGCATGCAAACTTAATATCCCTCTCACCCCTTCATCCTATAGTAGACAGTTCAACCTACAAACTGGCACATTTATCCAAATGTTCTATCCCTAGACAATCAGGTGTTGGGGATTTTCTTGTATGGCATTCTTTATAGGCTGTGGTAACTTCAGATGCTGTAATGGGTCTGTCAAGCCCATCTTGTATATGAACAGGAAAGCTATTAATGCTCCAAGAGTTATAATTTCTAACAGTAATACTGTCTTCAAACAGATTTTTGTAATGTTTTTGAAAGGAGTTAAGGATGTCTTGAGTGGTGGACATGTCTTCCCCTTCAATGCAGATTTGAGTGATAGTCCTTTCTTTGCAGAATTTAGTGAATTGTCTATTGAAGAATGAAGCTGATGGGCTATCTGCTGCTATATTCTTATTTTAAAATTTCTTTCTTCTACTTGTTTGTGTCTTTCCGGTTCTATCTCTATGTTAATGTTTCTAATGATGTTGCTACATTCTAAACCATTGCATTGGTTTGTAATGAACCAGCTTCTCTCTTTATACAGGTCATTTGACATTTATTGAGGCCTCATCAGTGGGATGAGACCTCAATAAATCCCAGGCCCAAAAGTAATACCAAGACTGAAGTAATGCAGAAGGCATATTTCTACATACAAGTAGTCAAAAGGTGTCAACTTATTACTGAAATACTTTGGATTAGAGATAGATGTTGAAAGTTTTTTCACTTGGTTATATTATAAATTGAAGAAATTATATTCTTTGCATCTATATAATTATATGACTTTTGCATTACTTCAACCTTGGTATCACTTCCGGGTCTGGCTCCCACTGATGAGACCTCAATAAATGTCAAAACCAGTCTGGGTAGTGGCCCTTCCCATAATGCATGTACATGTCCAACATTATACATGTCTGCAAGGAAATGCACATTGCATTATGGAATACTAAGGCAGTTGATGTGAAGTCATTAGCCTCTATATACAAGCAGTCCAGTCGTGAAGCAACTTCACATGCAAAATTTGTTTTCTTACACGTGGATAAAGGATGAAACCAAGAATATAATTTTTTGGCATCTATAATTTGTAGTATAATCAACACGAATAAATAAACGAATAAACCCCACATGAATAAATAAAAAAAACTGAATCAGATAAAATAGTTGAATTACTAAGTGATTACTTTGCAAATGTATATTATCTGGGTGGAGATTTTGTAGTGACAATAGAGGTAAGGGCTCATATAGAAATATAGATAAATGAATTGGATGGGCATAGGATATTACAGAACCTTGATGTGAATACAGCTGGGATTAGATTGTATATCAGCTCGAGTTTTATGAGAAGGTGCTAGGGAATTGGCAGTGCCTTTGACCACATTGTTTAAGTTAAGTCTCATTCTGGGTTGGTCCCAAGGGGAGGGGAGGGGGGGGGGGGGAATAGTTCCATTGCATAAAGAAAGCTCCCAAGACTGACTGAACTGCATCTCAGGAGTCATGGTCAGGGTATTGGAGAAGTTGGTTAATATGCAGTCAAAATGATTTTGTGAAGGAATAAGTCATACCTCAGTAACCTGCTCATGTTTTTATAATACAATAACAGCTGAGGGAGATATAAAGCTGGTGAAGTGGATAAGAGGGTGATTGATGGAGATATACCAGAAAATATTTTATTCAGGAGTAGAGTCCAGTAAAAGACCTGTGATTAGTGGTGTATTGCAGAGCTTTTTGGGGGGGGGACCACTACTATTTAATTTGTAGATGTTAGCCAATGATGCACAACTGAATACTACAATAGCCAATAAACATTATGTTAATTGCAGGCTGATTTAAATTGACTGGCAGTATGGACAAAGGAGAACAGATATCAGTTTAATGCAGAAAAGTGTAAGGTTATGAATTTAGGGGTGAAAAGATTACTAGCTGTATACCACATTGATAGAAATGTACTCTGGGAAATTGATGAAGTCAGCAATTTGGATGTGTAAGTGGATAGGGAGTTGAAGTTTAGAGGGCATATTTCAAAAGTGGCTAAAACAGCTCATCAGGTTACTTGGTTACTGAAGATGAGCAGATACAAGCAGGTTATTAAACATCTTTATAGAGCTTTGGTGAGACCCCATCCTGACTACTGTGTGCAGATCTGGTCACCTGGGTTTCTTGGGGGACAAGGAGAAAGTGGAGAGGTTCCAGATGTGAGTGACCAAGATGGTGGCAGGTCTATGGAATGCACTTTATGAAGATAGGTTGAAGCTTTCTGGCTTACAGAAATTGATTGACAGGCAGAAAAAGAAGTGATATGATTGAGACTTACAAATTACTGAAGAGATTTTACAAGATTAATACAGAGGAAATTTTCCTAGACATGTCTGATAATGGGAGAACTATGGGCCACCATTAGAAATTGAGCAAGAGGGTAGTTAGCAGGGATGTGATGAGTAGATTTTTTACTTGGAGAGTGACGAATAAGTGGAATAGGTTGCCAGCATCTGTTGTGAGTGTCCTGACTGAGAATGAATTCAAAGCAAAGTATGACAGAAATTCTGCAAATGTTGAATAGTGCTTGGTATAATGTTTAGGACCTCCTTTGATGAGTCTAAGGACTCCATGGGATTGCCCATGTAATAATAATATCAGGAACATCACTCATCTAGTTGCAAAACTTGGAACTAGTTAGCCCTAAAATTTGTAATTTAGCTACATAAGGTACTCAAATTGAGATTTGGATAATATCGAGTTCACTGTAGCATATCTAATTAAATATTAGTTTATAACCTAGCATTCTCACACTTATGCATAAAAATATAATAACTGTTCATAGCATGTAAAATGTTGTACTTAAATTTCAATGATTTATTCTCTTACGATGACGAGACACAAACTGAAATATTTGTAATTACATTATAAATTGTTAATTAATTATTTTTTTACTGTGAATATGTGTTTCTGTTATATTTTTAATGGGTTTCTCACAGATTATCTCTCAATCAAAAGATATGAGAAGAAAATCCTCAACATTTGTCACTAATAAACTTATTAACTTACCTGTAATCCAATTCTAACAGGAACAGCTTCTAGAGTGAAATCAATATATGTATGAGGTTCTAATTTGCCTAACTGCCTACCAGATATACCTTGCCATAATAAACCAGGTGAACATTTATTATCCAACATTAACACCAGATCCATGGTACGTTCACTAAATAAAGGATAAGAAATGAAAAAATATCATAATAAAATAAAAATAATATAATTTACACATTTAAAACATTAAGTATCAATAATGTATCAACATTATGATATGTATATACTTTCACTATAGAAAATTTGTCAGGTCCAAAGAAATCATGTGTTATAGTGAATAGGTTTCCTATAGTGAATATCCTTTAGAACAAGGGTTCTGAACCTTTTCCAGTGGCATGCCACTATATTTAATTCAAGATATTAGATGTACCAGTAAGGCAGTGGCTCACGTACCACTAGTGGTACGCGTACCATAGGTTGAGAATCCCTGCTTTAGAACAAAAGTATTAAGCCTTTGGTTGGGGCTTTTCATTATCAAATTTTCAAAATTATTATTTTGGTATCTCCATGGAGTCAGAAAACTCATCAAAATTGCAATTAAAAAAAAAGTGCCTAACTGCTTTACTAGAAGAAGTAACAAATTATTAATGCAATTATCTGAACATGATTCCTGAGAGAGAGAATCATGAAATATCATCCATACACAGTAATGTTAACAGCATAGTAATGACAATGTATCATATAAAAATTAATGTAAAATAACTGCAATTAATAACAGAAATTAAAATTTTCTGTATTATATACACTTATTATATACTCTATGATAACTGCATGTAATGCAGTTATCATAGAAGTTTTATTTTTAAAACAGCAAGTAATCCTGCATTATTTATTTATTTTTGAAACTGTGATGATATAATCAACTATTATTATTATTATTATTGTTCTGGGAAACTCCAAGGAGTCGACAGACTCATTGAGGGAAGCCTTAACATCATATCAAGAACAACTATTCGACATTCACACAGTATCTATCATACCTTGCCTTGAACTCATTCACGGTCATAGCACCCACAACAGACTCTGGAAGCTTATTCCACTCATTCACTACTCTCCAAGTAAAAAACCTAGCTCTTGCCCAGCTTCCATTCATGGCCCCTAGTCCTCCCACCACCAGTCATATTTTCAAAATATCTTCTGGATCAATCTTATAGAAACCCTTCAGTAATTTGAATGTCTCAATCATATCACCCCTCCTTCGCCTATCGACCAATTCCTGCAACCCACAAATCTTCAACCTATTCTCATAAGGTTCATTCCACAGACCTGCTATCCAACATCATCTTGGTCCCTCGTCTCTGGATCCTCTCCACTTCCTCCCCATCACAAAGAAACCCTGGTGCCCATAACTGGGCACAGTAGCCCAGATGGGGTCTTATCAAGGCTCGATACAGAGGAACAACTCGTTTGTCTCTGCATGTTAAAGTATTTTTCAGAAGCCAAGTGATTTGGTGAGCTGTTTTAGTCACTTTTGCAATGTGCCCCCTAAACTTCAATTCCCAATCCACCAACACTCCCAAATCCCTGGCCTCATCACTCTCCTGGAGTACGGTTCCACCAATGCGATATACTGCTGCTATTCTTTTCACCCCAAAGTGCATAACCTTACACTTTGGCACATTAAATTGACATCCATTTTTCCTAGCCCAGTCCTCTAAACTATCCAAATCATCCTGTAAAATTTTGACATCCTGTGCACTCATAATTGCTCTACCCAACTTTGCATCATCAGCAAACAAGTGAACACGTCCTCTCAAATCCTTTCCTATATCATTGATGAACAAATTGAAAAGCAGTGGTCCAAGAACAGAGCCCTGCGGCACTCCACTAGTCACAAGCCGTCTTTTAGACTCCACTCCTGAATAAACCACTCTCTGGTATCTCTCCTTCAACCACCCTCCTATCCATCTCACCAACCCTATATCCATCCCCATCTGCTCCAGTTTACTGATTAGGGTTCCATGTGGTATCCTATAAAAAGCCTTGGCAAGGTCCAGTAGTATTACTGTAAACCCATTACCCCTATCCAGTTCAGCCGTCACTGTGTTATAAAACGTGAGCAAGTTACTGAGGCATGATCTACCCTTCACAAAACCATGTTGTCCCCCATACAATATCCCATTTTCATCTATCCAATCCTGTATTATTTTCTTGACTAATTTCTGTAAGACCTTGACAATGATTCCTGATATGCTAATCGGTTGGTAATTTACAACAGCAGTCTTGGAACCACCTTTATGCAGTGGAACTATTTTCCCCTCTTTCCACCCCCTCGGGACTAACCCAGACCCGAGACTCAAATTAAACAAAATGGTCAAGGGTACTGACAATTCTTTAGCTGCTTCTTGTACAACACGAGCTGGTATACCATCCAATCCCACAGATGTATTGACATTGAGGTTATGCAATAGACTACTCACCTCCACTTCATTCACCACAATTCCCGTATAATCTACTGGTACATTCCTTTCTGCAATGTCACCGCCTGGATAATATATTCTTGCAAAGTGCTCACTCAGTAACTCAACTATATCAACTGATTCAGTTACCTCCCTACCATCGGCATTCTTTAAAATCATTCTGCCATGTACATTTTTCCTTTTACTTGCTACATATCTAAAAAACTGTTTAGGATTCTCTTTAGCCTGCATGGCCAATGTTCTTTCGTAATCCTTTTTTGCTTTTCTTACCACACTCGTTACCCTTCTGGCCTGCGCTTTATACTGTTCGTGTGCCTGCCGGTCACCTTTCTCCTTAAATTCTCTCCATAGTTGTTTCTTTTTTTTTGCAACTCAAGCTTAATGGTGTTATTCATCCATTTAACCCCTAGTTGATTTATTATTCGTACTCTAGGTATACAGTCAGCCAATGCTTCATGCAAACGCTTCTTAACTACCTCCCATGCACTATAGACTTTTAGTCCTTGCAGTTGTACATGCCATGGCACTGAACCAATCAAACTCCTAAGCTTGTCATACTGTCCAGCCCAATAATTCCACATGTACCCTGTCTTAATTGAAAATTCTACACCTTTAGCCACCTCCCAAGTCAAGACCCTATGATCACTCTCACCGATTGGTGGCAATGTGGTCATATTTGTTACAGCCAAATCCTCAGATGTAATTACTAGGTCAAGCACTCTCTGACCCCTAGTATTTTCCATTACATGCTGTCGCAGATAGCTATCCCTTAATAAACGCATAAAATCCAATTCCTTCCTCCCATGTGTCCTCTCCTCACTCCAATCAATGTGACCATAGTTGAAATCTCCCATAATAATCACCCTCCTTCCACCCATTTCTTCTATTTGCTTGTGCATACTGTCACCACCATCTTTTCCATCACCTGGTCTATAGCAGCACCCAATTGTATATTTAGTTCTGCTAGCCACAATCTCACACCAAATGGCCTCAAATGTGCTCTTTTCTCTATCCTGCAATTCAACTTCTATTCTCCTTGGCTGCAGCTCATCAGCTATCATCAACAATACTCCTCCCCCCATTTTATTCTCCCTGTCATTCCTGAACACACTATACCCATCACATTCAATCCCACTAGCTATATCATCGACAATCAGCCATGTTTCACTAATACCAATAACCTGTGGTCTGGAAGTGCCAACCATGGCCAAAAACTCTTCCTTCTTGTTCCTAATACTCCTAGCATTAGTGTACATGAATTTAAGACCCCCATTAGCCCCAACCCTACCTTGATGCCTTATATTAACTATCCCACTCTGATTTGTTGTCCTTATTTGCTCGGGCATATTATATTCATTCTTACATTCAACTGCCTCCCTAAGGACTGTATATCTTCTCCCCCCCCCCCCTTAATAAATCTAGTTTCCCTGAATTTGCACATCCACCACATTCAGCAACACTTTCTCAAGTCTTCTTACACCGTAACCATTCAGATGCAAGCCATCCATCTTATATAGATCCTTTCACCCATCAAACTCACTCCACACGTCCACAAATTCCACACCACTCGTCATACATAACCCACGCATAAAGTCATTCGTAATTATGGCCCTCCTTTTAAACATTTCACTGTCATACCGTGGCAAAAGACTAAGCATTCTAACTCTCTCACTCTTTTCTTTTGCTACCTCAAACAATTCATTCAGGTCTTCTATCATTTCCATTTTGTCTCCTTTCAAATCATTCGTACCTGCCATAACAATCATTTCTTTCACCCTTTCCTTTTGCTCTCTAATTTACATCCTTTATGGTTGCACCAGGTTGGTACAATTTTGTCAAATCCTCTACTATCACACCTCGTACTAACGAGTCTCCATACAGCAATCTATCCTTCATTTTGTTCATGTTAACACTCATATGTCTATTTTTCCTGTCATACTTTTTATTATTGGCTGGTTCATTCAGTCCACTTTTGTTCATGCACTCTAGCTGCTGTTTTGCTCTTTCTATCGCACTATTCAACAACGCGATCTCACTCAATGATCTATCTCATCTTTTTTATTCTCAGTAAAACCATTAATACTATCATTCACATTTTCCACATTCACACTCTCACAATTCTCTGGTACAACCTCGCCGTTTCTTGTCATATCCCTATTTTCTTCATTCTGAAGTTTGACAAAAATATCACACTCACGATCCGAAATACTCTTCAATTTCTCATTCTCCCTACATTTTCTACACACATTCACTCCTTTATTATCATCTAACCACACTCCGCAAAGCGTACATTTCGCAGCTAGTACACTGAATCATCTCTTTTATACTACCGTTCTTTGATAAAGATGGTGAACAATCATTACTGGCCGCCATTTTCCTTCGTACTGGAGCCATACTTACTTGCAACGTATTTTATCAAATTATAAATTATAACACACCAAAAACACACAAAAAGATGCACTAAGAGACGCAAGGCAAACAAAACTACGCAATATTAAATAAATTTATCAACGATAACTGAAAATAATACTCATCTTATCTGGAGCTTTCACGAACACTACACACTATGAATCCCTCTAGCGGCGACAGCCCCAATAAAATATGTTATAAAGACACAAAAACACGAAAATCGTTCTAATATACTATAAAACCAATTTTCTAAGGAAAAACACACACAAAAAACACCAAAAATCACCAATTTTACACGAGCACTAAATTACACCGACCACTCACCATATAACCTCGAACCAAATAACTATATCCCACAACTATTTTCAAAATGGTTTGTGGGATACCTAATCGCAGAACTATTGTATTTTCAGACCTTTTTTTAAGGAAAGTGCAGAACAAAGCATGCTATTTTTCGTCAGAATCCTTTATGTTGATAAAATGTGAAGACAATATTAGAAATTAGTAAAATTCCTATACAAACAAAGTACAAGCAAAGTCTTCAAATATGATTCTATGAATGTCAAAAAACAATCAGTAGATGGTGGTGGAGACAAGTAGTTCTAGACTAGAGTGCCCTCCCTTGCTAAGTCCTTGAACTCCTTGAAGGTATCGTAATAATAATAATAGTGCTGAGTTGTGAGCTGTGCTGTTTTTTTCTTCTATAGCATTTTTCTAAGTATAACACTACCTAGAAACACACAGTCACAATTTAGTGTGTCAGTTGTAAACTCATCTTTAGTTTAATTTGTCAAAAAGATGACTGCTTTGTATGAGCCAAAAACTTGCTTATGCGTGGCTACATGCATAAGCAATGTGATTTACTGTATTCCATCTAGAAAGCTTTATCTCTGAAATGAAAGGCAAATGACTCTGCTTACACTTACTAAAAGGCATTCTTTCCAGTTAAAAGCATTATAATGAGATGCATCAAAAAAAAAAAAAAAAAAAGCAGGATGGCCCACATATGATGCTTATATATGCATTACATTTCAGTTGCATCTATCATGTTTTGCCTTTTTACATGATTACCACCATGAAAGGGTGTAGACTAAACCTATAATACATTAGTACTGCAGATAGATTATTACTGACTGATTCATTTTTTACATCATGCAGACACATTGCTCTTTTTCAGGATACCTCAGGCTTCACACAAGATGATAAAATTCATCTCCCACCTGAAGATATTCATGCATAAGGAGAAATTCAAACCTGCAACCTACTGGCCAGAGAGCAGGAATGCTATCCACTCATCAATCCAAAGCCAGCAACGTTTACCCGAGTTGTTATTTTTCACATGGAAAAAAGAATTATTCACATACATATACACTACCAAATAGTAATTATTCAAAATGTAAGAAATTGTAATTAAAGATATTTCTCTTTTGTTAAATGTGAAACTGTTTGATAGTCTTGGTCACTAACCAGGACACATTTTGATTCAGCATGACAATATTATCCAGACTCATCACAACAGCAGCCTATAGTTTAAGATTCTGACATATTATTATTACATGATGACTCCAAGGAGTCCAAAGACTCACTGAGGGAGGGCACCTACTCTACAACTCTCCATCTCCACCACTTAATCCATCAAATACAGCAAGCTATCATCTACACCATCTATTGCCCACCACGACCATTAGTATTTTTTGTCTGAAAATTGTGTGTATATTCAAGGCCGATTTGTCTGTATGCAGGATGAAAAACCCGAGTTTCTGGGAGAAAAAACCTTGACACCTCCATATGAGATCAGCTAACTCACATTCAATTGAAAAATAAATATTCTTCTCGTCAACAAGAATCGAACTTAGGTCTTTTCCAATCAAAGAATACTGTCTTTCTTCTAATCGCGAGACAAGATATATCAGCTAGACCTTAATGACTTAGTAAAAAGCTATTAATTTATTGAAACAGCTAGTCAAGTTCCTGGGTTCAATACTGAAATGCAGGGGAATCATTTGGAAAAGGATACATTTTTTTTTTTTTTTGAATCTATCAGAATATTTTTTCTATCGCTGATGATGTGGTTATTAGAGTTAATAGCTGGGCATACAACATTGCAGAACAAAGATTGCTTGTTAAAATAAAATTCAAAAGCAGTACTGCTATATAATGGAAATGCCTAGGCTTCTGTATATAGCATGAGCAAATATGAAATCATGGATATACACTGGTGTCCAAAAGCTAAGGACAAACAACATTTTACCTCTATATGAAAAAATTTTCATGACTACAGCCAAATGTGGACATAAATTTATTCCCATACTAATAAATTATACTACACAAAAAATGTGTTATAAATTTCATATAAATTAAATTACAATATGTTTTTGGCAAAAGTTACAAATTTCCTAGGGATGTAGTTAAGGAATTAATGTACAGTGTTATACAGAAAACTATGCAGAGACACATTTCAGTATGGAATATTTCCACACTGAACTGCAATGCAGCTCTCACAACATCGTACTATGCTTAGCACCAAATCTTTCAGGAGATCTTGAAGCAAATTGGCTCACTCCTCCTTCAGAGCAAGAATTTTTTTTTTTTTGTTTGTTTTCTGGAGGGGAATTTTGATCCATAATGCCTCTCCTATTGCATCCCAAACTTATTCTATGGGATTGAGATTTGAGATCTGGGGAGCATGCTGGCTGGTCAATTCGATTAATATCCTCAGTCTCCAGAAGTATCTCCACTGCTCATGTATGATGTGGTGTGGTGTCTGTCATCCATAAAAATGAATTTTTCACCTACAGCATTACAGAACAATCGAACATGACATTGAAGAGGTTCATTGTAATATTGTTTACCAGTCATAGTTCCTTTTTCCAGCACTTATAGCTCAGTGCGTCCATTAAGCATAATACCTCTCCACACCATGACCCCAGTACCACCGTATCTATCCCTTTTTAAGAATATTCTCACAATGGTAAGCAGTACCACTTTCACACCAGATCAAGTGTCATCTAGAATTGGAAGAAAGACTAAAACTATTCTCATCTGCAAAGAGTATATTAGCCCATTGGTGTCTGGTCCAATTTTTATGGATACAACACCACTGAAAACATGCTCTACGATAGCTGCGCATAAAGGGATGCAGACTACAGGCCTTCAGGTGTATGGACCTACTCTTCTTGCAGACATCTTGCCACACCATTTCGAGATATCGGCAAACCTGTGCTTGACCTGCCGTGGTGCATCGATTATTTTGCTGTTATAACCAAAAATCTGTCTTTATGCTCTGTAGTAGAGAGAGAGAGCAACCTCTTAGCTAATGTCTGGAATGCATTTCATTGGTTTGAAATGCTGCCCAGAGCCTGGATACAACAGAAACTCTTTGGCAATATCAGTAATTTTGCAGCCTTCTTCAAGCTTTCCAATAATTTTTCCCAGGTAAAATTATTATTATCATCATCCTAAGACTCCCCATGGAGTCAGACTCACGTACAAACAGCTTTTCATACCTTGCCTTAAACACATTAAAATTCTCTGCAGACACCACACTCTCAGGCAATGCATTCCAATCATTCACAACTCTCCATGCAAAAAACCTGCTTCTCACTCCTTTTCTTGGACCAGACACCAATGGGCTAATGTACTCTTTATACAGTCTTCTGGATGATGCTTTTAAGACATTATTATTACTATTACATGACACCTCCAAGGAGTCCAAAGACTTAATGAGGGAAGGCACCCACTCTACAACTCTCCATCTCCACTATCCACCAATTACAGCTAACTGCAGCTACCATCATCATCTGCACTAATGCCATCTACTACCTACCACCATCACTAGTATTTTCAGAGACAATCACAAACATTCATGCCCATGGCGAGATTCGAACCAACAGCCTTTTGGCTGGAGAGTGGATACGCTAACTACTCGGACAACCAGGTCATCTGATTACCATTACAAGCCATCCAAAGTTGGCAAGTTTATTCCTTCATATTTGTAGATTTAGGGACTCAAAAACACACGTGTTGAACCCTAAAATTTCTTTTAGGGTTACACGGATCACCGTGTAACCCTAAAAGAAAGTTTATTCCTTTATAAAAAGAGCTTCCTTCAAACTGAACTGGCTTAATACAGCCTTTTATTCTGTTGAGTGCTACCATGTGACCCTTTGTATGCAATTTCAAAATCTGAATGTATACCCACTTTCTAGTCAAAATCATCAGTTATACAAATTGACACAAGCTGATTTGCAGCTTTAATCTTCAGAAATAGTGTTCATTCTTAAGTTTTAGACACCAATGGATTTTTTTTGAGGAACATGTTTCCAAGAGGCATTTATTAGCCATGAAAATAGAAAAACAATGAAAGATCATGATTTTGAAAGATGATACTGACATTCTAACTTACAGAAATGTAAGTGAGAACTTTCTTAGGAAATGAAAAGTTTCCTAACAAATGATTATCTTGAACTTGTTAAAATCTGATTAAAGCTTACTGAGTGGCCAGTATGTAGGGGTCTCAAAATATACATTTTTCACTTTAGCCTTCTTTCTGATGAACCTAGGTGCTGTCAGTAATGAATATGGCAAACGATGCCATTATATATATATATATATATATATATATATATATACTTTAGCCTTCTTTCTGTATAATAAATTTAGTTTAATCCTTTATCCAAGTGTGAGCAAACAAAGTTTGCGCCTGAAAGTTATTATACTCTAACCAAGTGGAAAATAAACTTTCAGCCTTCTTTCTGATGAACCTAGGTGCTGTCAGTAATGAATATGGCAAACGATGCCATTATATATATATATATATATATATATATATATATATATACTTTAGCCTTCTTTCTGATGAACCTAGGTGCTGTCAGTAATGAATATGGCAAACGATGCCATTATATATATATATATATATAAAAAGATAAGCCAAAATTTGAAATGTTTTTATGTCACGTTTTTTTGTCTTACCAGCCCGGAACTCTGGGGGTTGGGCACCATAGGAGCCAGGGGGGAGGAGCCCCCCCCTAGTGTGTGTGTGTGTGTGTGTGTGTGTGTGTGTGTGTGTATTAATATGCTGACATATTATTGCTGCTGGATTCTAAGTAGAGATAATCCAAATACTGTCAATAAATGGCACATTAATTGGTAATGTTTACAGAGTAAGTTTCATCAGCAAAAATGAAATTTTCTATAAACATTCCTTTTTGTATAAATTAAGTGGATATTAAATCCAATCATTTCAAAGCCGAATACAGAAACTATAAAAGCTTCGTGCAGAAACTATAAGAGTTTCATGCGAAAATTGACCAGAGTGCTTGCAGGAATACACCACCACCATAGTTGTCCTAGCCGAACCTTAAAGGAAGTGACGAAAGCTCAAAGCGCCCATATATTCACCTCCTATTGGTTCATTTTGATAAGGTTTCACTAGTCTATTGGTTCACAAATGAACCAATAGGAGGCAAATATACAAGCACTTTGAGCATTTGTTACTTCCTATAAGGTTCAGCTAGGGCAACTCGTAGTATGGCGGCGGTGTATTTCCGCAAAGCTCTCTGGTCAATTTTCACATGAAACTCTTATAGTTTCTGCATGAAGCTTTTATAGTTTCTGTATTCAGCTTTGAAATGATGTTGGATTTAATATCCACTTAATTTATATAATTTTCCATTGCCGAAATGAAGCCTTCTGGCTCTTTATTTTAGTAAATTCCTTTTTTACTTTTAATAGGAATTTACTAAAATAAAGAGCCAAAAGGCTTTTTTTTAAATATTCCTTTATATATTCAAAAGATTCAACACAGTACAACATTATATCAAAAATAAGTCATCTCCCCTGAACATTAATAGATGCATTCACAGTATCCTTTTTTTTTTTTTTTTAAATAAGACATTGTTTCATTGATTGTATTTCTCAGTGCATGTCAGGCTCAATAGACTGTCACAGCAAAGTAATACTGTTGCTTTGAAAATCTAATTAATGTCCTGACAAGGCAGTTAATCCAATCTGTATAGTATATTATGGTCAATTCTGTTTGCAATTTTTGTGGGATAAAAAACCTTTCCACCTCTATATGAGACTGACCACACTCACCTTCAATTGAGAAGTTCTGATAAAGGTTCTTTGCATCCTAGAAGATTCAAATCCAGGTCTTTCCAACCAAAGGACATCATTGAAATTGACTGAGCTATAGAGGCTTGATTTTTCAAAGATGGCAAAAATAATTTCTGATTTTACAAACTGCGAATCAGTCTAACCATAATATACTATTCTCACATCTTGGGTAACAACCCTTAGAACTACCTAAAAAGTCTTGCAGAGGAGAGATATTAGTTGATTTTTTTTTTTTAAATTTATTTATTTTTTTATGTGACCACAAATTGTTATAGACCTGTAGTACATTAGTTCTGAGGGTAGGCTATTTTTTTGTATTACATTTCTTTATTGAATGATTGATTTTGATTAACTTAATTTTTATGTAATTTTCAGAGACCCTACTGTAGAGATCAAACAGAACATTTTTGCACCACTTCAGGCCTCTAGTAAGTGGGGTGGTGGTGGTCTTCAGACTTGGTATCCAAAATTCTTCCATTTTTGATTAATTCTGTTCGTTACCTCATTATCTGTACTCTTATCACCAAGCACTCACAGCTCAACTATGCAGTCATAAAGAAGGCATAATTAAAAAAGGAAAACAATAACCAAAAATGCATGCAAAATGATCTGTTTCATACAAAATATTTCTGCTCTTTATCAGCCATATAAATCTTTAATTCTCTGTTTTAAGAAAAAACAATAAAAAATCAACACTAGAGAATAGTTTTTTCAATTAATATTTTCAATGAAAGCAAGAACAACTTTTTGTGTGTTGTGCATCGCTTTAATTCCATAAAGATTTTCTTATTCATGCCTAACTGATGCAGATTTGCTTAATCTGCAGCTGTAGAAACAAATGAAGTACCAGATAATGGCATATGCAATTTTGCTCTATTCACCCCCCAACACACACACACACACACACACACACACACACACACACACACACACACACACACACACACACACACACACACACACACACACACCTTTGCATATCTACTTCTCTTTATTTCATAGAATATGTGTTTTACATATGCCTTTATTACATAGTGGATTCCATATGCCATTATATGTAATCCACTGTTTTTTCTTTCTGATGAAAAATTTGACAATTTTGATTACTTGATAAAAACAGCAAAGGCACCAAACCGTAAAACTGGGTAATGCTCCATCCGACATGAATAGTACATAGTATATAAAAGAGGTAGTGAACTGAGCACAAAGAATGCAGCAAAGTGGAGATATAAAGGATGTAGTGTATAAACTAATGTCCAATTCTGACCTTCCCATGGTGAACAAAGTAGGATAGACTAATAATTGGGGACTTAAGTAATTGACCAACCTGTATTATTCTGTATTGGTTGAAATTGCATATAAAATTAAGGAGTGCCCAAACTAACATGATATCTGATTTGTACTCATAATGTACAAAATAATAAGACATCATGCTGGCTAGAGCAGTGCTCAATTTTACAAGCCCTGCACCTGTTATTTTTATCAAGTTACTAGGATAAAATTAAAAAGTCAGTTGCTGGAACATCCTGTGAAATAACTGCACAGTTCATAAGAATGGTGACCTTCAGCACAATAGTTGCTTTAACATCAAGTCCCATACTCTAATAAAAAAGATGTGATTCC
This sequence comes from Typopeltis vanoorti, assembly GCF_054136105.1. Lineage (NCBI taxonomy): Eukaryota > Metazoa > Arthropoda > Arachnida > Uropygi > Thelyphonidae > Typopeltis > Typopeltis vanoorti. The sequence goes on from NC_143568.1 coordinate 81,877,673, forward strand.
CGATTGGGATCTGAATATTGTCTCATGTTAGAGTATATTTTAAGCTATGCATAACTTGGAAGTAATAGCAATATTTAGCACAACAGTTGTCATGATATGAAGCTACTATAATAAAAAATAAAACAAAAATGCAATTCCTAATTAAGATCCACATGTACTCCTTATATAATATAAATACAAAATTAATAACGGAAAAACTCACGCAAAAGATTATTTAATAGTATAATTTTTGCCTGTGTGTCACAGGCATCTTCAGTACATTTTAAGCTCAAATTAAACAATAACTGGCAATTCCAAAAAGCACCACCTAAGTAGTTAGTATAAGATAACTAAAAAGGTCAATTTCCTAGCAAAAAATAAAAAATAAAATAAATAAATAAAATATATATATACAATAAAAAGTTAAGAGAGATTAGCTGAATTATAAAGTACTATCTCCCATAAAGGGAATAGACATAAACCATCAGATCTGTTTAAGTTAGGAGAGTGAAGTAAAGTTTCACATGTTTCTTTATAAAGCCGTTCCACGAGGAACCGACTTTTGTGAAGGACTCTTGTCTTTTTCCAATGAACTCTATGTCTAGTGATGATGGCATGGTCTGCAAGTCCAGACTGTTCAGGTTCAAGATATTGAATATAAGACTGATGTTCTTCTAGCCAAATAGAGGCAGATCTTCCTGTTTGTCCAAAATAAGATAATCCACAAGAGCAAGGAATCTGGTAAACACCTGGATAATTAAGATGTAGAAGCTCATCTACCGCAATTGATAAAGCTGAAGCTAATTTAATGTCTTCGACTTGTTGGTTGGTCACATTTGAGGACATTGTGACTGTCCTATCTGCTACTGTTTTGGCAGATAATGGCATGCTTTTAATTTTATTTAAAATCTCTGCTTTGTTTTTGAAATCCCGAAAAAGTTCTTCAGATGCATTAACAAAACGTGTTATGTATTCACCATCAGTGAATGGTTTTCCTCTCTTAGCGATCTCCTGACTCGCTACGAAGCTTGCAATATTAACTTCATTGCCAGACTCTTTCCAATAATTAAATACAGAATTTGATTTTTCAACATTTTTCTGAAGTTCTTCAACTGCTCTCTTTCTCATGTCACCAACACGATATTTTCTGGCAAATGTGGCATGTTTTGTCGTGAAGTGTCTCTCCAAATTTGACTTTTTGTTGTGCGCCAGTTTTTCTTGGCAAATAAGACAGGTTGGAAGGTAAATAAGACTGAGTTCGAGATGAATGCGAAAGATTCAGTCCATTCAGTTTTAAAGCCATAAGCTTATCTGTTGTTTTTCTTAGTTTTTTTCTTCGTAGCCATGTTGAAAAGCACCCTAAACAATATATTTTATTTAATACGTTATATAAATACATTATATAAAAAGAAAATAAAAAGAAGTAAATGATTATTCAAAATAATAAATGACAATAATTCGAAAATATAATAACAATAAATCTCACCAGTAACATGTTTTATTGTGACAGTTGCACATGAAATAAAACACGCTGCGGTAAATCACGACCGTAATAAATATAATAAACCCAATATTATATATATATATAGCAATCCCATGATTAGCGCGCCTAATGCGTTCTTTATAACAGGTGCATTAATCGAAAACGCACCAATCGAGTATAATAACCTATGGAAAAAAGTATAATTCATTCCTCAAATGTCTTTTTTTACTCTTGATTTTTTTATAAAAGAATTAGGGTATGTCTCGGGGCCTAGTTAAAGGAAAACTATAAAGCTGAAAGACAATAAAACATATTCAAAATATAAATCTATTATTCTGGCTGGCATTCTGTTTCTTTTTTTTCCAAACAACTGCCTCTTCTGCAAATTTTACTGCTTCTCTCTTCACAAGGGCCAGTCTCTAAGCATTGCTACTTAAAAGTTTCGGTTGCACGAAAATATTTAAATTTGTTTCTGTGAAATCTCTTTGGGCTTGTCAGTGATTAAATTTTCTTCATATTCTTCAGGATCTTCCTGCTGTGCATCTAAATTTAGCAGGTCGGAATCACTCAGTTTCTCAGAATGAGATGTAATTAACTTAGATTCATTTGAAAAGCCTCTAAAATCATTTGTACAATGTGGAAGAAAGTGCTTCCAAATGGATCGCATATTGCTAGCAGTAATTTCATTAGACTTTGCGACTTTATAACCAGGCTGAGATTTCTCTGATTTGCCCAGAAAAGTCTTGGAAGGCATTGGCTTCCAAAAAGAAGGCCAGTTTCATCGATATTAAATATTTGTTGGTCACAATAGCCCTCTTCTTATACAATTTTCTTCAAATCTCTGGATAATTTGCGGCCACCTCCTTATCAGCACTCGCAGCTTCACCCGTGATTAGAACATTATGTAGGCTATTTCTCAAACCACCCAGCACTAACGTGGAATTCTTATTTTCCATCATTGATAGCACTTTCTTTCAAGGTTGCAAAGAGACTTAGTGCTTTTGATTTGATAAAGACTAAAGTCAGTTCTTAGCAGGATCTGTTTTTGGTTACAATCTTCGATCTATGTAGAAAGAAGTCGCTCTAATTCAATCATTATGATACTTTGATTTCGAGTACATGCACGGCGAACTTGAATCAGCCTTACTTTTCTCTTTGTATTCAGCAGCTTTGTTTAAAATTGCTCTTATAGTTGATTCACCCATTTTTGTGTTCTTATCTTATCTTTGCTCTGGACTCGCCTTGTTCACTTTCTTTATTATTTCCAGTTTTTCTTCCAATGAGATTGCTTTTCAAATCATTTTCACACTTTCACTTTTTTGTTCACTAATTCTTTTACTCATGATGAAAGGTTGGGAAAATACTTTAAAATAATAAAAAAAAAATGTAAAGAAAATAATTGCAAAGGTATGAGATATGATCAGGAAAATGCTATGTAATTAGCAGACGACATAAATTTTGACGGTAAAAATTTGGAACATAGAGTACATGGTGGTATGCCATTAAAAATAACTTTGTAAAATGTTTTAAATCAGTAACTAAATTATTTCATTCTGGTGAGTGATTTTTTAAAATAGTCAGCCATAAAAAAAAATGTATAGATAGAAAATTTTTAAAATCTGTAACATTTATTTTTAAGATGTATATAGGCGCACTAATAGAATTTTAGAGGCGTACTAATCAAATTTTGGTATCGAAATTCACTAATCGCACCAATCAAAAATGCATTAATTGGGGGCACATTAATCGAGGGATTACTGTATGTATGTGTGTGTGTGTATATATATATATATATCAGTGCCGTCGCGTGCTCATTTCGGTTGGGTATGCTGTCATGTGGATTATGCAACCCGCGCTACAAATTTCACGTTAATTTGACCGTATGCATGGGTGTGCGTGCGCTGAAAATTTTCCACAGGGGGGAAGCTTGGAGACAAATAATTACATCAATAAACATCTTTTAGCTTTTTTTGATGTAATTATTTTTTCATGTAAACTATAAATACATTGTGGTCATTTGGCATCGATTTTAATGATCTTTAATTCTTGGGAGAAAAAAAGATATTCAGAATTAATAGATTTCAGCACAATTTCATATATAAAAAAATTGACCAGCATATTTTATTCAAAAGCAACTAATTAATTAATCCTAAATTAAATTATTTCAGTTTAAAAGACAAAAAAATCATAAAACTAACAAGTAAAATAATATTAAATTACATTAATAATACTTATCTTTTAAAAATGTAATTTTTTGTTTAAATTTGTTTCACTATATTACAATTCACATCACTCTATAACACGCACACAGGGCAAACTAACCGGTCATTCTCCACAAATCAGAAAAAGGTGAACCAAAAAGAAGAACATGTGTTTTATTGTTGCAATAAAACAGCATATCTTGCAGACTACTCAAAGAAGAAGAAACAGGCATAGTGCATCAGCGTTCATCTTAATTGGTCCAATGCAATTAATTGCAGGATAACTTTGAATACTTCTGCGTAGAGTGGGGGAACAATCTGTTTTAGGATTTATTAGAAAACAAGACTGAAGGAGAATGCTATATTTGATTGGTATATTTGAAATACTGAAAGATGAAAATATGTGAACCATCATTTAAGACATGTAAGAATAGATAAAAAATAAGTGTGAGTAGAAACACTTTCATTAATGGTCAAGGATAATTAATAATTATCATTTGTGATATCTGTGTCCTATAATTTCTGGGTAGAACGAATAGCACAATCCTATAAATTCTAAACATGAATAAGTAAATTTATGATGGCATAATTAAAAAAAAAAAAACTTATGAAGAGAGAGAGAGTATTGCAGGAATAAATATGGTTTGATGGAGCAGCAAATCATCTCGTAAAATTTGTTGCACGTTATGTGTATTTCTCTGGTTTGTCTATATTTTGCTGTGTTTTCCAAGAAATTTCTTTTGTTTACTGAGACTCAGTATACATAACATCTGATCATTATCCGGAATTATTAATTAACATTAATTAATACAAAATAAATTGCAGAATTTTATTGAGACAAGTTTAAAAATTAACATAGAATTTCATAAAAATGAACTCATAATCTGACATACACATTGTTGTATACAAATTAATATCAACCTATTATAAATTTATTAATATCAATATATCAATTTATTAATGATATTTTTGCTGTTGTACATTAGATCCCAAATGCTTTATATCAGGTTCGTATTTGTCACTTTTAGTAATACACACGCGGAACTAGATTCATCAGTCATTCTATTTCTTAAATTGTCTTTTATAAAATTCATTTCAGAAAATAATGACTCAAGCATATGTAGAGGAGAAAATTAATTATGGCATAATCATAAAGAGTATTAATACACTTATGTATACGGTGTAGCATACTGACAAATATAAAAGTACGCATTTAAATTAGTTATCAATCAATCGCAGGACTAATGCTACAATATTGTACTGTAGTTTTCTCAGGCCGACATCATTAAATTAACTTGTGCTACGTTTCATTGGCATATCCCATTCCGATCTCCAAAAATTTATAATATTATTCAGTATAAGATTATTGATTATTGTATTATTAAATTGGTTTTAATGATGTTGGCTTGAAAGAAAAAAAAAAAAAAAAAGGTAGTGAGAAAAATATTTATGCATTGTAACTCACCATAGAAGTCAGCAGAGCAAGAGAAGCAGCAGAAGGATTTCGACTTGTCAGCGAATGCTTACCGTCGAATATAACTTGCCCTCGTGAATAACTGGCACCCCTGATTTCACTTTACGAAAAAAGGCATTAAAAGGTTTTGCATATATACCTCCATACAAAAAAACAACACGCCCTCCCCCAACAACCATTATATACTGTAGATGTAAGAAAAAAAAATAGTTTTATTGTATCCCTGAATAAGGTACAGAAGCTTTTGCAGTCTGTGTAATATATTTCTCAACAAATAGTGCAGTTAGAGACAGCTGGAATAAAAACGGCGCTAACTAATGAATCACATGTACCCCTCTCACAGAAACTACCCTATATAGGCAAGCAAAACCATATGTTGCACTGGAAACATATCTAACTAAAATTACTGTCCAATTTTTCAATTACATGAAATAAGCTTGTTTGACTGCATTTGAAATTCTCGATGTCATTATGACAGATCACAAAGGCTAACTTCAAATAAAATTCTACCACGAATTGAAACATGCCATATAATGCTTGTGCAAGTTCCCCTTCCAACTCAAACGCAAACAAGGCAATAAAAATCAACCAAGGGTTGAAACTTTGTATGACTTGAACCCGCCGGTAATGAGAAGTTCTGTCGGAACGATAAATGACACCCTGTCATGAATGTCTTAAAACTAAGAAATATATAGTGAATGTTGTTATGATAGTTGCAGATGTTATGGAATTCGGTTGACGAGAATTAGCATTTCAACTCCAAAATTGTCGGTTCCATTTGCCTTTGGGTCGCGTGATCTTTTGTTAATACTGCACCAATCAAATTCACGTGTTCATAGCTGCTCTCTCCTGTAAAACAAAAGTTAACTTGTATGTATTGTAACAATTAAAAAAAAAGTGGAATAATTTATAAGCATATAAAAGGATATCATATGTACATCGTTGACGTGCCAGCAAAATTCTCGGGCATGCCACAGGTTCGGCACTGCTGTCCTATAGCAGTGTTTCTCAACCTATGGTCAACGATGAGACAGGTGGTCCACCTGTCTCATCGTTGCAGACTTAAATTAACCAAATAAATCTATATATTTTAATTATCCAAACAAAACAAATTAAAATTGAATAAGTAAATAAAAATTATTGAAATAAAATGGATACTTAAAAAAATAAAAATAAAAATAGCAGCAGAATGATGAGTAATAAAAGAGAGGTGAAATGAACAACAATATGGTTTTAATGCTTTCACCCTCCCTTGCTCTTTTGCCAGATTTGAAGTGAACACTGTTATCCACATGACCACATATCAACAATTGCTTGTTGCTTATTGATTTTTATTGTTGCAAGTTTTCCTCCTTCAACCAAGGCTTGATATATCTTCAGAGGTGCTAAGTAATACTTGGACAAAGTGTGTTGTGAGTTAACCTCAGTATTTATATATTTTTCGGAAATCGCGAGACTGAAAGATAAAAGCAAGCCACCAGTTGAGTTGAAATGCTAACATACACACGTGCGACCACTTATTAGTCACTTTGTTGCTCTGCAAATGACCTCAGATGTCGAGGCATCCTAAAACCTAATCCTAATTAGTCACTTTGTTTGGCTGCCCTGCCTACCATGTGCTCAACCATCCCCTCCACTCCCTCTGTATAATCTTTAAAAATTTTATAAATGAAAGTATGATAGTTTCATTTTTATTTTCAATTTTACTTCAGAGCCACATGTATGTACCCAAAGAGCCGCATGTGGCTCGCAAGCCACAGTTTGCCGACCCCTGGGCTAGAAGAACACCAGTCTTATATTCAATATCTTGAACCTGAACTAGACATAGAGTTCATTGGAAAAAGACAAGAGTCCTTCATAAAAGTCGGTTCCTCATGGAATGGCTTTATAAAGAAACATGTGAAACTTTACTTCACTCTCCTAACTTAAACAGATCTGATGGTTTTCGTCTATCCCCTTTATGGAAGATAGTACTTTATAATTCAGATAATCTTTCTTAACTTTTTATTGTATATATGTAATTTTTTTTAATTTTTAATTATTATTTATTTTATTTCTTTTTTTTTTTTTTCATTTTTTTCATTTTTTTTGAAATTTATTGACCTTTTTAATTATCTTACACAAGCTACTTAGGTGGTGCTTTTTGGAATTGTCAGTTATTGTTTAATTTGAGCTTAAAATTTAATGAAGATGCCTGTGACACACAGGCACAAATTATACTATTAAATAATCTTTTTACGTGAGTTTTTCCGTTATTAATTTTGTATTTATATGTCTGTTCACGGTTTGCTATTATTAAAACCTTATATAATATATTTTAAGATTTTCACTACCCAGACATCCACTGAAACAGTAATATAAATTTAATAATATAAATATAAACAGTAATATAATATAAATCATGGTGCAGGGACCACCTGGAACCTTTCTGCAGTTAGCAGGTATAATTGACTTCTTATTTTGTAAGCAGAGTATCTTGGCAAAACATGTAGATACTGTGCTCTTGCCAAACAGCAAAAGCTCTGTGTGCACTGTATATGATAATAATATAAATACAAAATTAATAATGGAAAAACTCACATAAAAAGATTATTTAATAGTATAATTTTTGAATGTGTGTCACAGGCATCTTCAGTACATTTTAAGCTCAAATTAAACAATAATTTACAATTCCAAAAAGTGCCACCTAAGTAGCTAGTGTAAGATAACTAAAAAGGCCAATAAATTTCCTAAAAAAAAAAAAAGCTGACATTAACAAATCTATTCGTGCACTTGAAGAAGAGCTTTCGTGCATTTAAATCAAAGCTTTGGTCAATTTTACATGACGTCTCATGTACCGCAGCAGACAAAGAATTTTGAAAAATATGTGGTCGACAGATCAAAAAATTTGAAAAATTATAAAAAGAACTCTACCATCAATCCAAAACTTCCTACCAACATCATAATCAACCTTTCTTCAGTTACTCTGAAGCCTGAAGCACTCAATGCGCTTTCAAGTGGCCACAACTTTGCCATTGCTCCCAAAAAAATACCTGGTGAGGATATTATGATCCAGATCGAACGAGGAACCCGCCATCTTCCAAATCAAATTGCCGACAGTGTAAGACTGGATGTAGCTTGTGTCCTCTCCAAAGCAAGACCACGAGGAAATGAGGAATAATAAAGAAATAGTTATCACCAAAGCAGATAAGGGAAATGCAACTGTAATACTTAACCAAAAGGAAAGCTTAATGCTCTTCTATTAGATTGGACTACTTACCTCCCTATCGAATACAATCCCACCAACTCACAAATCAGAAAACTTCACAGGCTCCTTAAGAAAGTCACTTCTTGGTCTGTAGAAGTTACTAACAGATTAAAACCATTTAACTCTATAACCCCCGTATTTATGGACTCCCAAAAATACATAAAGAAAATGTGCCATTATGTCCCATAGTGGATGGCACTGATTCCCCCACATACAAATTAGCTAAACATTTGGCCAAAGTGCTCACACACTATACTGGCAACACACCATCACACATAAAAAACTCAGCCCACTTCAAAGCCTTCAGCCCACTAAGAAAACCTTACACTCCAACATACTGATATAATGGTCAGCTTTGACGTCTCCTCCTTATTCACAAATGTCCCACTCAAGGAAACTTTAGAGCTAATCCAAGCTAAATTTTCTCCTGATATCTCAGCCCTATTTCAGTTCACAATGAACTCAGGCTATTTCGTTCGGGAGAGAAAATTCTACAAACAAATAGAGGGGACAGCCATGGGTTCACCACTCTCCCCACCCTTGGCCAATTTCTTTATGGAGGCCTTTGAAGAAAAAGCTTTAGTCTCTGCCCCACAAAAACCAACCATATGGCTTCGCTACGTTGATGATGTGTTTGCTATTTGGCCACATGGCTCTGATAATACACTCCTCTCCTTCTTAACACACTTAAACAACCAACACCCCAGAATCAAGTTCACTCTGGAAAAAGAGGAAAACAACAGCCTCCCTTTCCTAGACACACAAGTCACCTGCCAGCCTGGTGGAACCTTGGTTTTCTCAGTTTATAGAAAACCCACCCATACAGGCAGGTATATTCACCAACAGTCCCACCACCCCCACTCACAACAATATGGAATGGTGAAAACACTATACAACAAGGCTAAACTAATCTGTTCTAACAACAAGGCCCTAAACACTGAACTAAATCACATCCTCAACGCTTTCTCAGCCAATGGCTACCCCGACCCCAAAAAAAAAAATCCAAAAAATATTGAAACTAGCAACCCTTTCACCATCTTGACATGACTTGACCTCCTGTTACACACCATACAGAAAATTGGCATCCCTTATCCGCTCCACTGAAGACTAACGACTTCCCCTAGACCTACCTGGTGTATACCAGGTCCCTTGCAGCTGTAAACTGTCTTACTTTGGCCAAACAGGCAGGACAGCGAATATCAGAATTTCGGAACACAAGGATTACATCCGGTTTCACAAGTACAGCCACTCTGGTCTTGCAGACCATGCTCTGGATACACGCCACAGGATACGGTGGAAGAAAGCTACAGTAATACACCGTAGCAAATTCAAATTCGAAAGACTATTCATGGAATCAGCCTCAGTCCTAAGAAACTCTCCAAACCTCAATAAATTTGGCTGCATGAGACTGTCCCAAATTTGGGAGGCTTACATCAGCCCAACGACAAGAACACCTACATGGCCTGCTAGGGGGCACCATCAGGACTTTTAAGAGAACAATAGTTTCATCACTTCATTCTCAGTTACTGTGTTGTAGTGCCTACGTGCACATACCTTTTTTGTAAGTTCCTTTTGAAGATGGCAACGTGACATCGCCGAAATATCAGAAATATTTATTAAAGTGTAATTTAATGTATATTCTTTTGTACATTGTCAATTCCTTAAGTGATTTAGTAAAACAATAAAAATGATACCAGCATACCTGTTTTCTTCCTAAAGCAACTTAGTGTCATAAAAGCAATTTAACAAAGAATCTTTTGTTTTAGATATAAATACAAATATATATATATATATATATATATATAAATTTCAAAAAAAAGTATAAATACTCCTCTATAAAAGTAATTACCATGAGTTGGTCACCCGGCAACCAATGGAGAAACATTTTTCTAGAGTAACAATGCTAGGTATTTCTTCTACAGTGATTCTAATATCCCCATAACCTGGTGCCTGTCAAAGATATTATATTCAATAAAAATAAAAATAAATAAATAAAGCTATGCTAAAACTTTCAAAAAATATAAAATAAAATAAAATGAATAAAGTAAAAATAATGCTGAAATTATAAACTGAGTATACTTTAAAATTTCTGCACATCATGCAAAATGTAGGACTAAGCACATAATTCTGATATACATTAGCACTGTGACACATGCTCAGACTGCGTTCCTAAAAAATTTAATACATCACAAATCAGCATACTGTGAAACAAGTTTTCTTGCAAGATCAATATTATAACAAAGGAGGTGTTTTCCTGAAAAATGCTAAATTTTAAAAATTAAATAAATGCATATATTATAAAAGCAAATAACCAGGGCTTCAGACCCAATGTCTGAGGCTTCTTGTGTATATCCTATTATTAGATATCTACCAAGTACTGAATGAATGATGATGGGCTGACAATTTAGGGACTAAGCTCACCAAACTATATTCTGTATTGACTTAAACCAAAATAAAAATGCTGGTACATTTATGATGAAATGTCATGCAGACTGAAGTGACACCTGATTAAAGATTGCACAGTCAAAAGTCCACTACTGCAACAAATCCAAACTCAGCAGACATGAAGATAGATACCATCAATGCAAGAATATGATTGGATAAGAAGATGAACTAGTAGATGAATTAGTGAAGTATCATGCTGACGTAACCAAGAGAGAGAGATGACTATAATCGGTGAGATTCTGCTAAACACTAACTATAAGATATTATGTTCAGGCAACAGTGATAGGAGAAAGGAAGAAGTAGTTATATGATTCCACACTAAATACAAAATTAAACTGTTGGAATAGTACGTAATTTCAAGTGGGATGGTACAGGCAAATTGCAAAATGGGAAAATTGGACAATGATACTTATTTGGGCTTATGAACCGACACAATAAGTTTTACTAAGGAATAGGTAAAGGATTTTTTTTTTTTTTGGAATTATTAGAGAAAGCAGGCGACATAAAGAGAAAAGTAAAAGCTGGTTATCATCAAAGAATTCAACAGCAAAGTAGAAATGAATACTAGATATATAAGAAGGTTTTGGAAAACTTTAGAGAAAAGAGCAAAGTAATAATAGTGGTCATTATTTGTTGCTGGATTTTTGTTCAGTACAATGGACTAGGCATTATTTTTTTTTTTTTAAACTGATTCCCACTCATGAAAGGTTGAAGCCTACAATATATTAGTGCAAAGAGTGGGTTAAGGATTTTTTCCTATCTTTTTTTTAATTTATTTTATATATATTTATATTTTAATGATTTTTTATATAGTCAGGAAACCCTGCTCTAGAGACCAAACATGGAACTTTTTTTAATTGCTACTTCAGGCCTCCAATAACACAACAGTGGTCACATACCAGGCAATGAAATTTATCTCCCATCTAAAGAAAATCACAAACAACCATGCCCATTGCAGGATTGGAACCTGCAGTGTGTTGGTTGGAGAGGCAGATTCACTAACCAGTCAGCCAACCAGGTCAGCAACTTAAGTGTTTCGACTTAAAGATGCTCATAAATTCACATAGAGAGAACACACAAGAAAAATATTACTGTTATTGATGATAGTGATATCTTCACATTGGTTAATTTTGAGTATGATAAAAATGAATGCCATATTGAAGAGAAAAATATATCTGAAAGTAAGTCTATAACTAACTCCTATTGCATTCTCACAGAAAGCAATTATTCAGCTATCCGATTACTGATTTTATGTTTCATTCTTCTTTTATTCCTCAACTATTTTCCAACTAAGTCAGGAATTCAACAAACAAACTGAATTCCTGAAAATCTTAAACAAGAAATTAAATATTATTTAATTTCTTTTGAACTCTCACTGAAAAAAAATTACTCCATTTGGTTTTATTCATTGCTTTTATTCTTTATAATTGTTTAACTACTTTCCAACCAATTTAGGATTGCTACATGCATGCAAAATTGCCAAAATTTTAAAATGTTATCTAATTTCTGAATGCACCATCTCAAAGAAATTACTTTTGTTTGGTTTTATTTATTTACTCTAATTTACATATGCTTAGTGTATTATTTTGCATTTAATTTATACAACTGTATTTTAGAGCTACAGATCTTTCATTGTATAAACTGCAGCTGCAGTGCTACTGATCATTGAATTCAGTTTCTAGTAGCCTACAGTCCAGCAGGCTACAAAAATGTGTGAGTATAAAATTGTTTCCTGTGTAAGTGTTCATATATTAGCTGAGGCCAACAGGTTTGAGATTTACTGTACTGACAATTACTGAGTGTGTCTGCAATAGTCAGTACTTTACTCAGTTTAATAAAGCTACCTGCATGCTTCATTATAGCATAATTAATAAGCAGTAATATTACTGTGTTTGCATATTTAGCTCTGTACAATGACTCTATTTCAAGACATTTCCTTTACTAGCATCCGGTCATCCCAAAAGTAATGTAGTTTTTTATACTGTACTTGTTCAAACGTGTCTCAGCTTATCTAAACATGAATTTTTAAAGCTTTATCTGATAAGCTGAGGTGGCCTCATTCTAAGGAATTCCACTTTGCAAGAACAGGTCACTGAAGAGCACATTAGGCACATCATGCTTTATGAATTCAAAAAAAGGCAACAATGCTAATAACATTAAAAATGTGCAAGAAATGTATGGTGATAATGTTTTGAATGTGCGAAAGTGCCAGCGATGGTTCTAAAAATTTTGACAAGGAGGACTTGAGCTTGAAAGACTCCCCTCGCTCTGGGCTCTCTCGATAATGATATGCTGGAAGCCACCGTTGCAAGAAATGTCACTGCAAATGTTGAAGATTTAGCAAAATATCTTAATTCATTGTCATCAACATCATCATTGCAATTTGCAAGAACTTGGAATAGTGTCTAAGTTCAGCAAGTGCATTCCTTACGAACAACAATCAAAGAGGGAACGTGAACATCTACACTGCTCTTCATTCTTGAGAAGTTTAATCTCATTTTTTAAGTCGTGTAGTCAACAGTGATGAAAAGCGGATTACTTGACAAGAATGTTAAGTGCTGAAGGCAGTGGGTTCATTCAGGTGAATAGGTTAAACCTCAGCCAAAACAAGATCTTCACCCTCAGAAGGTTTTGTCAAGCATTTGGTGGGATATGGATGGTATTATACACTTTGAACTCTTGCCACAAAATCAAACAATCACAGCTGAAGTATACTGTGAACAACTTGATTGAATGAGTGAAAAACTGAAAGAAAAGAGGTGCTCTCTGGTCAACTGAAAGGGTGTTGTTTTTCACCATGATAACACAAGCCCTCATAGTGCAAGAATCACCTGTACTAAGATTGAGGAACTTGGCTGGGAAAAGCTTCCACATCTGTATTCTCCTGATCTTGCACCTTCAGATTACCACTTATTTGAAGTTTGCAACATTTCATTAATGAAAAACAATAAGATACACTAGAGGCACTGAAATTGAGCTTATGCGACTTCTTTGCCTCCAAACTTTCTGAATTCTATAAGAATTCTATAAAAATGGCATTATGAAGCTTTCACAATGTTGGAAGAGCATTGCTAATTCAAATGGAGAATATATTATTATTATAATTATTTTGTGACACCTACTCTACCACTCAAATCCGCCAACTACAGCAAACTGCATCATCTATACCAATACCATCGACTGTCCACCACCACTACTATTTTCACAGACAATCACAAACATTCATGCCCACAGAAGAATTCGAACCTACTGCCTTTTGTCTGGAGAGTGGATATGCTAACCACTCAGCCAACTGGGCCAGCAAAAATTAATTGGCAGCAACATTCAGGGTTCCCAGGTGTGGCTCAAGTTTGCTTAACTTCAGTGATCAGACAAGAACTGGTGCTTTCAAACTGATCTGGTCATGAATCCGTTCAAAACTTGATGCTAAAAATGACATTACTTTTGAGATGACTTGATTTGGGATGACTGATATGCTAAGTACACGCCTGCAGCTACAATAGTGAAACATATTGTTCAGCAAGCCTGCTAAATTTATATGTGGTTAGCAAATGAAGTAACAATCTTCAAAGTTAGAATGAAGTTTTATTTTTCTTCTATTCCTAACACAAAAAAAATTTTAGTTTTTATACAACTATTACACATGGGTTTAGTGAGTACATGTTTATCCGTTCTGCCCACCCCTTGAAGACAAGGGAAATCAGTATATATGAAGAGTAAGCCTGAGAGGCTCATGTTTTCATATTTTGCCAGTAATAAGAGTAATAATTTGTAAATTAGCATCTTAGCTTAGTTCAGCTAGTAAACCAGCAGTCAAAGAAAAGAATCAGTGAAATTGTAATGCTCATCACTGAATTTTCAGTGATTAAATTAAATTTTAATCCCATTAAACTGTATTATGAGACGTAAGGGAATATTTCAATTAATTAGAGTGCACATTTGATATACTGATTCTTGTTGCCTTTTACACTTGTAAACATACTGATATGTTCCTAAACATTAACAGAAGTTGAAGCAGGATAATCATTTTAATTACTCAAAAGGGAATAACAGAAATTGAACACATTTTTTTAATAATACAAAATGTATATAAGGAATACCAGAGATTAAGATTAGTAAATACTTCTTAGCAGAAAATACTTATAGATAGTTAAGAATCTAATCCTGATGAATCATGAACAAGGAAACCTTTAGCAGATTTAGCATTGGCTGCTTTTGTCCACAGTTCTAGAAGAATCTACTTCTTTAGAAGAATTCCATGGTGAATCTTTCTTTTGCTTTACTTGGCTAAAATATAGATATCTGTGTTTTTTCTAGTAAAATAAGTAACATAATATCAAAAAGAATTTTTTCATCTTTTTTTTTGGGAGGGGGGGGGGATTTTAAGAAGTAGTTCTTTAAACATAGTAGTGAGCAGTTAGAAATACCTTTTTTTTTTATTCAGCATTAAAATCGGAGTTTATAAGCACTGATTTCATTCTTTCTTTCTTTATGTGAATTCCATCCATAAAGCTATGTAAAACAAACACAGTACATTAGTATAAGTACAACAAGTGTCCACGCAGTTAGCTGAGTGGCTTTGCGCTTTGCAACCATATGCATGGGGAAAGTGTCCTGGGTTCGATTCCCATCGCCGACGTGAGGAGTTTAAGGATCTTCCTCAGCCATAGCCAAGTTAGCCAGTCTTGGGCGTGGACAGCAGGGTTTCCCCCCCCAGTTTATCTGGGGTTTTTCATCCTGCAAGCAGGCAAACCGACCCCATGAACACACACAAGGATCTACAGCCATAAATACTTAACCCCCCCATGAGGAGGCTCAACTCGCCCCAATAGGGATGGGGAAGAAAAGGGAGGAAACTCCATATGAATAATAAATAAAAGTATAACAAGTGGATTGATGGTAGGATAATACAGAAAAACCCTGCTCTGGATACTAAACATGGCACCCCCTCCCATGCAAGCTGCTTCAGATCTTACTACCTAAAGTCATTCACTTAAAATTCATGCACAGGGATGTAAATGCAAAGCCTGTTGCTTGGAGAGTGGGTATGTCATCCACTCAGCTAACCCAGACCTGATGTTTTCTTTCAAATTAAGATTTGAAAAAAAAAAAAAAATTTTTTGAACCTAACACAGACTAAAAATAGAACTTCATATCAGCCATTAGAAAAACTAGTAACACTGATTTCTTGCACTTTGGAATCCACATATTCAGCAATCAATCATGTTTTAAAACTTTTCTTAAAACCTTACTTTTCAAATGATGTAAGGACATGGCTTTTAGGTGTATGTACAAGAGATCTGATATTAGTCAATGGCATCAGAATTCACCATATATAGTAGTTTGAATATCTTGGCAAATTATTATTATTAAGAGAGACCTCCAGGGAGTCAGAGACTTATCGAGGGAGGCCACATACTACACACACCAGCTATCATACTTATTCTTGAATTCATTCACACTGCTTGCACTCACAACATCCAAAGGCAATCCATTCCAATCACACACTACCCTCTGAGAGAAAAATCTAGCCCTCACACCCTTCTTGGTTGCCTTCATTCTCAGCTTCCGAGGATGCCCTCTTGTTCTTTCCCCACCTTCCATAAATTGAAAAATTCCATCAATTGAAATCCTTTATGATCCTTTCAGAAGCTTGTAAGTCTCAATCATATCACCCCTCTTTCTCCTGTTTGCTAGTGTCTGCAGTCTACAAATTCTCAATCTGTCTTCATAATCAGTATTCCACAATCCTGATATCATTTTTAACACTCTCCTTTGTACTTTTCTCCAATATATCAGCATCACAACAGAAACCAGGAGACCAGACCTGTGCACAATAGTTCAAGTGAGGTCTTATCAAGGGATTTTGCCTCTTTACAAAGTAAAGAGGCAAAATAACATTCTTATCTTTACATGTGAACATTCGTTTCAGCATTGCGATTATCTTTTGAGTTGTATTTGCAATCTTTGCCACATGGCCCTTGAACTTCAACTTCCCATCTGTTAACACTCCAAGATCCCTAGCCTCAACGGTTTCTTCTAGCCTAATCCCTCCAATATAATATGATTATGCAGTTGAAATTATGTAGTTTAAATTAACTGTAGGCTACCTATTTAAACCATAATTTCAATAATTTAATCTATCAGTACACAAACTAGCCTTCCTGGCTTGAAAAATAGTTTATCCACCTTTCCAATGAACAGGCTGTCGATCTAAATACCAATATGGGCATGGATGTTAGTGAATGTCTTTAGGTAGCAGATGAATTTCATCATCCAATAAAACACTATCAGTTTACTGGTAGTGTTTTATTACTGGAGGATAGAAGTGACATGAAAAAAAAGAAGTTCTGTTTGGTCTCTAGAACAGGTCTTCTAATTTATCTAGCCCTTAGCTCACCTGCAATAATAAAAATGGAATAGGATTACAACCTTTCAAGTAGGATTCATATTCTGAAAAACTAATAATAAATAAATAATAATAAATATATAAAATTTTTAAAAACTGAATAAAATATTAATATCATATGTTAAAAGGCATTATATAAGAGGAATAAAAGAATGATCATCATCCCGAAGAAGGATTTCTTGGAGGGTATAAAGCACTTTAAATGCTTTATACCTACAAAGTCAGATAGTCAGAAAATAATGAGCATTTCATGAAAAACATAAGAATTTGGTATCAAGTTACCATTCTTTCTAGTGGGGATGTCTGAAGCCTTCCTCTTTCTCCCATATTTGTTCTCCATACAACATCCAGTCTACCAATACTATTTACTCCCTTTAATAGTTTGATATTTCCTTGGGTTTCCTGCCTTGGTACAAGACAAAAAAGGTACTGACGGCTGTCCAAAGGATTCAAGCAATTTACAATCCCAAATACTGGATATGTAGTTCTAAAAAATGAAAACAAGAAGGGAATGTTTTACTGAAGAAACTTAACTTTTCTATTGATTCAAGAATTTTCAAGATAATTTTTTTCTCTGTATGTTGTGTAAAAAAATTCTAAACTCTGGCTACATGATTTCTCTGAATTTCATATATGAAAAGAATTGACATGCAAAGAACACTTTTCATATCTATTCTAGAAATCTTTTTTCAGTTTCACAAGGCAAACAAAAACATGTCCTAATTTTGATACCTATTTGACCACTAATAATTTAATGATTGAAAAAAAATTATTCAGTAAGAAAAAAATTGGTAAATAGAAATTTTTGTTCTAAAGAGGTATTTAGATAGTCAGCAAATAATAAGCATTTAATGAATTCAAACATAATTACATTTAAAGAAACATGAGTATAATGGAACACTTATATTGATGTTTTATTCATATCAAATTTTGCCCAAGTATCAGGGATATCTTCAGTATGAATTCAAAAATTAAACTAGGAACATGTAACCTAACTGAAGAATCATAAATTAAAGATGCCAAGAAATTATATTCTTGGTTTCATTCTTTATCCAAATGTAAACAAACAAAGTTTGCAAGTGAATAAACTTCATGACTGGGCTACTTGTATATATAGGCTAATGACTTCACATCAATTGCCTTCACATCAATATCCTATAATCCAAGACACATATCCTTATGGAAATATATAAAGCTATACATTATGGGAAGGGCCACTAACCAGACTAGTTTTGACTTTTTATTTATATTATTTTTATTTATATTATTTTTATTTTATTTATTTATTTTTAGGTATTGTAAAATCTCTCATGATAAATTAAATTAGTTAACTTATCAAGCTCAGTTTTACAGGGGTTTCAAATACATATATACGAGGGTGGTCTGAAAAGTTCTCAGCCTAACAATGAAAAAACAAATCCATAATTTCAAAATGATTTTTATTTTTCAACATAATCTCCCTTAAGACTAATACATTTATTCCAGCAATGCTCCAGTGCCATTATCCTGTCCCTGTAGTGGTTCTCAGTAAGATCCACAAAATACCCTTCTACAAGCTGCAATCACCTCCTGATTCAAAGAAAAACGATGACCAGCAAAGAAGAGTTTTAGTTTTTTTGGGAAGAGATAGAAGTCAGAGGGAGCCAAATCTGTGGGGAACAGGGTGGATGTTCCAACAATTCATAATGCAGATCCCTTAATTTTCCCATTACCAAAACACCTTTGTGAGCAGGTGCACTGTCCTGATGAAAGACGATTTTTTCTTCTGCAAACCGGGTCTTTTCTCACGAATTTTTTCGTCTAGTTTGGTTAAAAGATCAGAATAATATTCTCCAGTTATTGTTTTACCCTTTTCAAGATAACTAATAAACAAAATGCCTTTAGCATCCCAAAACACTGATGCCATGAACTTTCCTGCTGATGGAAATGACTTTTTCTTCTTTAGTGCTGAACAACCGGCTTCTGTCCACTTTTTTTTTTATTGCCGTTTGGATTTTGGTGTTTAATGGTGAATCCAAGTCTCATCCATAGTAATAAATCAACGCACAAAATCAGTTTTATTCTTGTTAAAACGCTCCAAGTAATGTTCAGAGATTTTCATGCAAGTGCGTTTATGATCTGCTGTGAACCAACGCGGCACCCATCTTGTGCAAAGCTTTTTCATGTGCAATTCTTCATGCAAAATATATCCTACACATTCTTTTTAAATGCCTATAGTCTCACCAATGTCACGCACTTTGACTTGCCGGTCATCCAATACGATATCGTGCACTTGATCAATGATTTCTGGTGTTGTTACACTTTTTGGACGTCCTTCACGTGAATCATCTGCAAGGCTGGTACGGCCATTTTAAACTCAGCAGCCCATTTCTTAATTGTCAAAAACGAAAGAGAAGAGTGCCCATAAACTTTTATGAACTTTGAATGAATTTCTTTTGCCGTTAAACCTTCTTTTACAAAGAATTTTATAACTGCACAATACTCAATTTTATCCATTTCAAGGGATACAGACAACACTTTTGTTCAGACAGCTGTATAAAACAAACTACTTAATAGAATGACTTGCAATTTCACATGGATGCTTATGACAGATGTACCAACTTAGGAAAAAAAATCTTGCAGATAGTATTGCCATCTATGGTCAAGGCCAAGAACTTTTCAGACTGTCCTTGTATAATGAAAAATGTGAAGTTTGAATAATATTTAAATAATACCTTATATTCTTGTAAAGTACATAAAATAATTCCTGTTGATAGTTGTATGAAAAACTAAATAGAGGGGATTAAACAAGATTAGAAAAATGAATCAGTAAAAATAAAAGTTCGCAAGGTCTTGTGAACAAATACAGGCGCCCACATTAGAGATGTTTGAAGGGAGAAAGTCAAAGTGACGTCATCACACCATGGGGCAATCACAGAAACTTCAGTATTGAAACAAGGATTATAAAGATATTTAAGGGGACTGAGAAGGGACAGAAGGGCTCTCTTTTTTTTTTCTTTCCACTTCCCTTCTCGGAGGATCCAGTTCAGGCTGTGATTAGACGAGGCCATACCTGTGGGATTCCTGCTTCAATGCACAGAAGGATGAGGAGAAGGCCATTACTCGAGTACGTGACAAAGACATTGACAGTTCTTTTTCTAGCAACCCGATAGAAGATCACAATGGTTGTGCCAAAGGGATATCTTCCCGATATCAGCGGACTGTTTCCAGGATGAGATCCGCCATGTGGATGTGAGTTCTCCCCGATACAGACCAAATGACTGACCAGCAAGGGTAGAAACGGCCATGGTCGTAGGAAGTCCGAACAAAGTATCGTAACCCTAGTCAAGTGCACCGAAGTTATCTATGGAGCACCTAAGCAACTACTGTACCCTGAGTTAAAGGAACAGAAGAAAGAAAATCTGGACTGAAATTTTTTTCAAGTAACTGTTCTCTGAATGTAAAAGTTACTGTGAGTAGGCACACTCAATGTTTTTTTTTTTTAATTGTAGATGCATAGAATTAGTGTTAGCATAAGTGATAATTGTGCTTATAGAAAGGAATTGGTGTGAATTGAGTTTAAAGTTGTAAATATGCTAAAGTAATATGGTTATGATTATGTACAAAGAATGAAAGGAACTGAATTTGATTAGAAATAAGGGAACAACTGCTCTTACAATGTAAAGTTGTTGATCAATTTGCTAAAGTTATGTGGAAGCTATGTGTTTAACAATTAAATGAATGTTAAGCTGTTTCAGTATAGTTATAATTAAGAGAAGTAATTTCCTACCCATGAATGTATTATTTATAACATCTTACTAGTTAGCAATAAACTTGTTATATTTGTTTAATGACCTTGCCTGATCTTTTGCCAATGCACTGTCAAAATAATTGCGAACCTGTGTGCAAATTGACAGAGAATCACCATAACTAACTGCATGAATGGATGTAATTTATATGTAAGATTTACCTATGTTCCTCTTCCTGAAGTTCTCAGACTATATTAATTCAATTAGGATAGCGCAGTCGATAATCAAACAAATTTGTCTAGTTGAGAAGAATGAGAATTTTTGCGAACTGCTAATCACAAATTGGACACAATAGAAACCTTAAGGTCTGATTTGTATGCAGCAGGAACTAGGGACAAAGTTAAGAGGAGATAAAGGAGGGCCAAATGTAAGGTAGAGTTAATTTAAGTAAAGTGACAAAGAGTTATATTAGAGGCAAATATTAATTTAACAAATGTGCATTCTAGGATCTATTTAAGAGCAAATATAATAGATTAATTGACCCAATGCTGACAATCCAAGTATACATAGACATTAACAAAGGCGCAGTTGACAAAAAAGATAACAAAGGTAATAAAGGAAACACAAGAGATATAACAGTATCATTGGTGGGAGCCAGACCTAGAAGTGATACCAAGGTTGAAGTAATGCAGAAGTCATATTTCTATATATACAAGAAGCCAAAAGGGTCACACCTTATTACTAAAATACTCTGGATTAGAGATACATTGAAAGTTTTTTTCACTTGGTTATACTATAAATTAAAGGCGCCAAGAAATTATATTCTTGATTTCATCCTTTATCAAAGTGTAAGCAAACAACCTTTTGGCTACTTGTACATAGAGAAATGACTTCTGCATTACTTCAACCTTGGTATCATCAGTGGGTCTGGCTCCCACTGATGATACCTCACTAAAGGTCAAAACCAGTCTGGGTAGTGGCCCTTCCCATAATGCATAGCATTATACATTTCCATAAGGATATGTGCCTTGCATTATGGGATACTAAGTTTTTGAGGGATATGTTAAAACCGAAGTTTACTCAACAAAGCCTTGCTCTCTATATAATCTTTGTGCTAAGATGACAAATACGATCAGTATTGTAACTCAAACACAGTTGCAGAACATGTTCAGAGGCACTTCAAAATCATATCATGCTTTGTATTATCCTTGCTAGGTATAGTACATTGAAAGTTATTCCTACAATATGCTAAATCATTAATAAATTCCCTCTCTATTGCATTTTGCAGACTGTTTATGTCTCATAAAGCAAAGTTATTAAAAATTCCAACTGCTTGAGGACTTTACAGACACCATGTATAAAAAATGTCATTAGGACCTTACAGTTAGAACTGTGCTACTCTATTCACATGTAACTGATAACTTCTCATTGTTGATTTTATAGTTTTGTCTTAGGCCTTATTTAATTTTGAAATTCGTACTGAAGATACACTGCTCTTGACACGCAGGCAAAAACTGTATGCAAATTTCCATTGTATTAATTTTTTTTAAAATAATATGTATATCTGTTTTTGGAGGTAACAAATGAAATTATACGTGGAAAAAAAAATTAATTAATAATATAATAAATAAATAAATAAATCCTCTAAGAACTTTTCATTCCCAAAAGGAAGTAAGCAGATAATTTCCTCCCATATAGTTCAATGCATTTCCGAGGTAACTGGTATTTATTTGTTGTGCATGCATTTGACATGTGTATGCATACACGTGTCAGGCATATGAGGGCATACTCACATGCCTGACAATCCATTTTTTGCTGAACTAAAGGGACAAAAACCTGAGTTGCTCCCAAAATGGAAAATCCTACTTACCTGCACCAAAGATCAATATAGGAATTGCCTGAAAAAAAAGCCTAAGAAAACAGTCCCTGTAGGTGGTCTTTTTCAGCCAATTCTGGACTTGTAAAATTTAACTTAGATTTTGCTAAATCTGTTTAATGCAATTACTGAATTTTAAGAAGGTGACTTGAAATGAATGGCTTAACTTCTTATTTCTTTTTGGCAATGAAAACTAATAAACAAGACAATCAAATAAAAAAGAGGACATATATGCAAGAAGCACCTCTGTAACTCAATCAGTGGTGACAATGCTGTTTAGTTGGAAATATCTGGATCTAAATTCTATTTGAGATGCAAAGAACACTTTCATAAGAGTTTTTCAGCTAACTGCAAGTTAACTAGCCTCAGACAGAGATGGTAGAGGTTTTTTTGAAGACCTCCCCTTCATATCTCACAGGCAAAACTAGCCAGAGAACACATACGGTTGACAGACATAACAGATTATAGAGATAGAATTAACTTCCTTCTCATAGCATTAATTAGGTTTCTATAAAACCAAATTACTTAGTAGTGACAAGTGATTAAATAATCAATTAAGGGGAAGACAAACATCATCTCATCTATAAAGATCAGATAACATAATATCCATTTTAGTTTTGCGAAGTATACTACTGCATCAAATTTCATAGCCAAACTGATAACTTCCATAATCCTGCATGTAGCAATTTCAATTCTGGTACTTGGAAAAATTCTGTTAGCTCAGTTCTTGTTTTTAATATAGAAATTACTAGCTCACAAAAAAGATAACCAAGTATTCATCACTCTCTTAAAAATGATATATAAATGTAAACTGAGTGAAATTAATCACTTTACATTATTAAAGTGACTTTCTTTGGAAAATTCAAGTTTACTTCCTTGAGTAAGTTTTCTTCCAAAGCCAATTTTTCTTAAAGCAAATGGAAAATAAAAAACCATTACAGGAAACATACTTCAGCTGCTATGGGTCTGTTTTAAGAATAGCAGTGAAGCAACTAAGAATATAAACTTAGTATATCCTACATGAAAATTGCATATGTTCTCTAGACTGTCTGTAATGCAGAGATAAAAACTCCTGAATTTTCAGAAAGAAAAATCCTGTCACATTAGTATGATCCTTGATAATTCTACTCCAGTTGAAAAGTACCTATGAATGCCCACACATTCTAAGTAGGATATGAATCCAGAATTTTTCAATAAAAGAACACATAGTTCTGCTGGCTGTACTATGATAGTGCTTGATCAGTTGTAAAATTGCATTGTAAAATTTTATTTTCCTGATACTTTTTTAATGATAACCCTGACTATAAAAAGCTGTAGTATATCAGTAATGTGGGTATGGATTACAGGTTGATAATCAAAGAGTCCTTCTGCTGATATCAAGGATGTTCTCTCTCTCTCTCTCTCTCTCTCCCCTCTCTCCTCCAATGGCAATCTCTGCCACTAAAGGACTTTTACAAAGATCCATGTTACTATGGGATGTGAATGCCTACTGCAAAGTAGAAATACACTGGTGTCCAAAACCAAACGACAAACACTACTTATGAAGATTGTGATTGCAACTGCAAGTTCAGACGAATCAACTTGTGGCAATTTGTACAACTGACAATTTTGAATAGAAAGCGGGTACACGCTCAAATTTTCAAATCCCATGCAAAGGGGTCATGTGGTAGCACTCAACAGGATAAAAGACAAAAGGCTGTATTAAGTGAATTGTGTTTGAAAGAAGGAAGCTCTTTTCATGAAGGAATAAAGTTGCAAACTTGGATGTCTTGTAATGATTTCAAGTGGGGAAGAATTCCCCACATGAATTATTGGAAAGCTTGAACAAGGTCACAGAATTATTGATACTGCCAGAGAGTATGAAATCTCAATAAGTTCTGGATAGTGTTTCAAACCAATGGAGCATGTTCTGGATGTTGCTAAGAGGTTGCCCTCACTTCACCATAGAGCATGATGACAGTTTTAGTCATAACAGCAAAAAGTAATCAATGTACCATGGGAATTCAGCTTGCAAGTCAGCTCCCAGCAGCGGTATGCAAATATCTCAACAAATTATGGCAAGACACTGCGACACATAGGCCTATAAGTCCGAAAATCGGTAGTCTTCTTCCCATTTTACACAGCTCAATGTAGAGCATGTTTTCAGTGGTGTTGTGTCCATAAAAACTGAACAAGACATCAATGGGCTAATGTGCTCATTACAGATGAGAGTCGTTTTGATCAACTTTCCTGTGATTCTGGTGTGAAAGTGGTACTGCTTACCATTGCAATAATGTTCTTGAAAGGGATATATATGGTCATGGTATGGGGAGGAATTATGATTGATGGACTCACCAAGCTAGAAGTGCTGGAAGGACTATGACTGGTGAATGATATTGCAATGAAGTTCTTCAACATCATGGTTGATTATTCCATGATGCTGAAAGCAAAGAATTCATTTTTTTGGATGACAATGCCACATCACATTGTACACAAGCAAGGAAGATACTTCTGGAGACTAAAGATATTAATCAAATCAAGTGGCCAGTATGCTTCGCAGATCTCAACCCCATAGAACACATTTCGGATGCAGTAGGGAGACACATTGCTGCTTGAAATTCCCCTTCCAGAAAACAAAACAGGCTTTATCCTTGCTCTGAAGAAGGAGTGGGCCAGTCTGCCTTAAGAATTCCTGAATCACTTGGTGCTAAGCATGGTATGACTTTGTGACAGTGGCTTCGCAATTTGGGGTGGACATTCTATACTGAAATGTCTCTCCGCATAGTTTTCAGTGAGCACTGTACATTTATTCCTTAAGTATGTCCTTAGGAAATTTGTAACTTTCGCTAAAAAGTATTGCAATTTAATTTGTATGATATTTATAGAACATATTTTGTGTAATATGATTTATTAGTATGCTGGCAATAAATTTATGTCCACATTTGGCTGTAGTCATGAAAAGTTTTTTTTATATACAGGTAAAAATGTAGTTTGTCCTTAGCTTTTTGACACCAGTGTATTATCAGATAACCACCAAGACTTGCATTAATGAAAAACCTCATAGCTTATCTGATTAATTGTTATGTCATTTATGTGAGGTTAACCAAAAACCAAAACTGTAAAACTTACAGTGTATTAGTATCATAGATGGGCTAAGGGTTATATAATGAAACAATACCCTTAGAGACCAAACAGAAAACTATTTTTCCAAAGTAAATCATGCCTCTAATAATCAAGGTGGTTGTGGTTTTGCAGTAGTGATGACATTCATCTATCACCCAAAGCCATTCATTAGTATTTACCATCCACTTGGCCAACCAAAATGGGATATGCTAAATGGGATATGAATTTTATTGCATGATGTGAGATCAGTTTCTAATTATTGGAGGCCTGAAGTGGCTTGAAAAAGGTTTCATGCTTGGTATGTAGAGTAGGGTTTCCAGACTACGAAAAAAACCAATTTAAAAAAAAAAATATATATATATATATATACCCAAGGTAAAATACTTTCTACATTTATATCTCCTCCTGAGATTTTTATTTAATAAGGTTAAAACACCTTATGGTAACTTATTCTGGTAAAATACGTATAAGCTCTGTATTACTAAAATCTTGGTATTTCTAGCCTGGCTCCCACTGATGAGACCTCAATAAAGGTCGAAACCGGTCTGGGTAGTGGCCCCCTTGCCTTTAATGCAAAACATCATACATCCCCTTCTTGGAGATGTGTTTTGGCATTAAGGGTAAATATTAAGATTAGTGATCAGAGCTTATGCCACCTTTACCATGAGTTGCCTTGGTCTTGCACTACGTGCAGGATCGGCTAGACTTGCATCACTTGCAGGCACAAACTTGACTTGTTTGCCTACTTGGGAAATGGAGTAATACCAGGTTTAAAATTGCTTGGTATTTTTAACATATATAATTTTATATTTATATATATATATATATATATATATATATATATATATATATATATATCATGCCCCTTTTTAATATGTGATCATAGTTGCCTCCATGGCAACTATGATTAAAAATATTAAACTTTGAATTAATTTTAAACATATTAAAATGATGATGTCATTCTTTGCAGGTCTTTGGAAATTTTCATGTATAGCAATTTTCAGAATTCTTCACTAATCTTTGCATTAGACTATATACATATAATTTAAAAAATAAAATAAAATAAAAATCCTTATCTCGTTCATGACACTACCATATTGCAGGCTCAAAACTTTTCAAAGTGGAAGATACATTCAAAAAAATATAATAATAATAATAAATAATTTCTCTTAATATAGCCAAGGAAGAACACACATAATTTGTAGTGTGGTGCCAAGCTGGGGTACACCCAGTGGTGAGCTATGGAAATTTTAACAAAGGGCTCGCATCATCGAGCAAAAAAAAAAAAAGAGCCATATTTCACACAAAAACTTTTATTTACACTTGGGAGGTCGAATCTGATCTGACAGATACATGCTGATTGTTAACATGAATATTCTTTCTTTAACCTATCTATTGTATAGGTTGAAGGTCATGAGTAGCTGTGCATTCATATGTTACGAGTGATATTCCGCACTTTTGTTTACTGTCAGTTTAGTTTAACACATGTTATGTAAAGGTTTATGATGTTTGATAGTAAATGTTATCTGAGAGATATCGCGACCTCTGATGTCAATATAGTATAATTTAGGTGTTTTTTTTTTATTCTTCATTCACTAATTTCTAGATTGTAACTGAAAATAAATAAACCATCATGTATTACTGAAACAGAGAGCCAAAGGCTTATTTTTATCATACATATCCTCAAGGAGATGTGCTTTACATTTATGGAAAATACTGAGGACAGTGGTCTGTAGCTTAACCCACCTTTGCAAAGAGTTGCCCAACGTTGCACTACTGATGCTTGTTCCACCGACACTTTTAGTTTCTATATATATATATTTGGCACGGAACTCTTGTAGTTTCTATATTCAGCTATGAAATAATGTTGGATTCAGTATTCATTTAATTTGTGCCATCATGAATTATATTTGCAGTGTCTGTTCTTTTTTTTTTGCATTTTAGCACATACTAGTAATGAATGTATCTCTCAGATATACCTCGTCCTACGCTGCAAAATTACGACCTTGACCTCCCAAGTGTTAATACAGCTTGCGTACAAATTCCAATCAAAAAATATGAAAGGACAATCAACCTCTAAAGGCTATCATTTTTAAACAAAAATTTCATGATCTAAACAAGAAATATTTGCACACAATCAACTGTGTTAATTTATCTTACATAAGAAAAACATTTTTTAACTATAATAAGAATGAAATGTTTTATAATCTTGTATAAAACATTTGATTGGCTACTGGTTTTAACATATGATTGGTTACCAGAAGGGAGAAGGGTAAAGACAGCGCATGCACTTATATTATTTTCAAACTTGGGTGCATTCGTTATAGAATAGTTGAAACAATAATTCCAAATAATCTATACACTGCCGAATAGACTAATTTTTATTAGGTTACCATATGAGTTTGTCGCTTAATATGTTTCAAAAAAAATTTTTTTTTGAAAAAACAATAATTCCAAATAATCTATACACTGCTGAATAGACTAATTTTTGTTAGGTTAATGTATGAGTTTGTCGCTTAATATGTTTCAAAAAAAAATTTTTTTTTGGAAAAAATAAAAAAGGAAACAAGAACAAGGGGCTCACAAATTTGAGTAAAATTTAACAAAAGCACGAGCCCCTGCGAGCCCCTTATAGCTCACCACTGGGTACAACTCATAAGTCGAAAATGCTAACTTAAATAATGTTAAAGCTTCTGATCTTGTTGTATAGTGAATTTTGGTGAAGTGTGGTAATCTCCTCTCTAATATCACATATCCTACCAACTAATAAGCATCAACTACCATCCTGGAGGAACAACTATCTAAGAATAAGCACATCAGCACATAGACAGTGGTCAAGATGTATGGCAAAATTCCTCAGAAGAAAAGTGAAGTCTTGTACCAAGAACCATGAATTTTGCCATTTAATTTAACACTATCACTTTATTTATGAGAAACTTGAGCGGTAAAAACAATGTTGAACTCTAAAACAAACTTCAAAATTTTCCTTCTCTCATTTCTTCAATGGTAGAGAGGATAGAAGAACAACAAAAGAAAGAAAGAAATTTTCTTTCTTTCTCATTCTTCCACTTGCTTAGACATGGCATTGTGGTATTTTATATAGGTTTTGTAATATCTTGTGTGTGTAAGATGATAGTGGACAGAGTTGAAGTTCAAAGGGCAAATTGCAAACGTTGGCAAAATAGCTCAAAAGATTACTTGGATGTTGAATAATACACTAACAAGTAGAGATGAAGAGCGGTTACTTTCCCTCTTTATAGTAAGGGTATGATACTACCAGATCTTGACTACTGTACACAGATATGGTCAGTCACCTGAGT
This sequence comes from Typopeltis vanoorti, assembly GCF_054136105.1. Taxonomy (NCBI): domain Eukaryota; kingdom Metazoa; phylum Arthropoda; class Arachnida; order Uropygi; family Thelyphonidae; genus Typopeltis; species Typopeltis vanoorti. Next base: position 81,906,937 of record NC_143568.1, read on the forward strand.
TTCTTGGAGGTATGAGGAGGCAGTGGAGAGAGTCCAGAGCCAGGCAACCAAGACGGTGGCATGTCTAGATGCTATCTATGAGGATGGATTTAACGTATGTACGTCACAAAGTTTTGCTGATAGGCAGAAAAGAGGGGATATCATAATAGTTACTAAAGAGGTTCTATATGATTGGTATAAAAGACATTATATATAATAAAACACAGTCTCTATGGATACTACACAATTATCTATCTCACAAAAGAAATTTTTCAATACATGATGAGTAGGAAGAGAACTATGGGTCACCAGTGAAAGTTGTTCAAGACATGGTTAGTAAGGGGGTGAAAACTAGATTTTATGCTTGGAGAGAGAGAGGGGGGGGAGGTGAATGCCTGTAATAGATTGTCAGAAGTATTGTGAGTGTGCTAACAGTGAAGGAATTTAAGGATAGGTATGATAAGTAATGTGTAAATAACAGTTTATATTTCATGCGATAAGTTTTCTTTCTGTGGTCGTGCCAATAATAATGATAATAATAACAGTGTTTATGTTATTATATTCCTGAAAATAATCTCAACATGGAGGTTGAAATGAATCATTTTAACTTTAAATAAAGGTAAGTTTCTCTTTTGATACAAGTTAATTCCACAAATTTGTCATAATCTTTGTGAAGTTTTGTGCATGATAGGTTTCCAAATAACTGTATCTTGCAATGGACCAGCAACTGCCTGACTTGATAACTAACTATTGAACAGAATTTTTGCAAAGAAACTGACATCTTCCTGAGGTGCACTGTTTATGGTGACAAAACACGGTTCTAGTACTCCAAGTAAAAAAAAAGCATCTGAAATGTAAACACAAAACATCCTTTCTCGTGAAAACATTAAAATCATAACAACCAGAGAGAGAAAAATATTCTCATACTTTCTGGAACTGAATCCTTCAACATTATTAGGAAAGAGTAAAATGAGTAAAATGCTAAGGACTGCTGTCACAAAATGTAAATATGGATACAAAATGTATCCATAATGCAGATTACATCATAGAAGAACAGTTTAGTAGTCATTACACTTTTTAAGATCCTACTGCAGCCTCCATACAGTTCACCCACTTGAGCCACATGAAAACACCGTCTCCTTTACTTTTTCATCGCTGGCAAACAGTTATTTTCCAATTATTTAAAAGTAAAGAGCAATGCTTATGTATCTTGCTGCTTGGTCAAAAAGTTTTTAAACAGAGAGCATATACTGTGGCCTGGTTGGATGAGTGGTTAGCAGATTCAATCTCCAACCAGCAAGCTCAGAGTTTGAATCCCACCATGGGCCATTCATTTCCTGGTGTGAGACCACTGTTCCACATATTGGAAGCCTGAAGTGGCTTGAAAAAGTTAAATTTTTGGTCTCAAGAGCAGGGTTTCTGGACTGTGTAAAAAACTAAGAAAAAAAATACAAAAAATATATATAAAATTAATACAAGTTGGAAAAAAAAATCTTTAGCTTACCCACAGTATGAATATGCTATAGGTTTACAAGATTCTTTCATCAGTTGAAGCCACATCAAACAAAGTATGCAGTGACATTGTTTATACAATACAAATATATTGTATTGTATAAACAAATGATCAAATAAAATGAAAATTCAAGAATGAGGTGGATGTGTGAATATATCATTGAAGTGTTAGGTGGTGAAATGCATTTGAAACGTAACTTTACATAAAATAATTACTATAATAAATTAATAAATAATAATTAATATAAATAAATAATACCAAAATAATAGTTCAAAATTGTAAATATTTTTAATGCAAAAAAATTCAGGATAAAAAATTAATACCTATTTTTGTTTTCTACTGTATTTAACTGTCTTGCAATAAAATGGGCTGATGGCTCAAGAGAAACCTTTTCAAGACACATTGGAGATGATGTGATGTTCTGTAGTTGAGCCTCTAGATATACTTCATCTGACTGCAGTATTTAAGTTCAATGCACAATATTATGCAATTGGCAATTCAAATCATTATACATATTAATGCCTTTATTAACTATACTTATTTAAAACTGAATTCCAAAATATCTACAGCTTAACTAGAGTGCATATTTCATATTTCAATAAGTTACTTTTTCTGCATTATAACATGAAAATGAGGGTTTGCACAAAGCTGTTAACATGAAGTTCTTTGCCAATTATTGCTAAGAAAAGACCAGAACTTATTTTATGAGACTTTTTTTTGAGAATGGCTGTTTTCATAAATAAGAGTTGCAGCCAAAAAAGAATAGGAGATTGTGTGTGCGTGCGCAGGGGGGGGGACTGTTTGAAGCAGTCTCATGTGAGATTATGACCAGAGATAAAATATACAGTTGGTTTTTGCTATAGGCCAGTGAGTTCTATGGATGATCTGGAAGATATGCATTGTCAAATTAGTGCAATGAGTACAGATCGAGTGATTATTACAGGGGGACATCAACTATGGAGATATAGACTGGAAGGAAGAAAGATCACATGGCAGGCAGGAAATGGAATTTAACGATGAGAAAATTACTTGAGGCAGCATGTGATGGAGGGTACTGGGGGGGGGGGTGAGTACTGGACCTGATCATAGGATCAGAAGAGTTATCCATAACTAAGGTGTCCAAACATTGACTCCAATTGGTGAAAGTGACCATGCGGTCTTGACTTTGGAGATTGTAAAACATGAGTAATATTTTCAGTCAAATATGGGGAATTATAAGGCATGTGATTATGACAAGCTTAGGAGGAAGCTTAAATTTGTGCCATGGCATTAAACACTGCAACGGAAGAATGTTGGCAGTGAATGGGAGAGAGTTAAGGATCATCTAGAGCAGTGTTTCCCAACTTGTGGTCTGCGACGATGGGACAGGTGGCTCGCAGACAGACTTAAATTAATTAAATAAATATATATTTCTTAGTTCTCCATACAAATTAAAATTGGAGTAAGTAAAAAGAAGAAAAAAGAATCAGAATGTTCAAAGAAGGATGCAATAAAGCTATACTGTTGTTCACTTCACCTCTCTTTTATTACTCGTCATTCTGGCACTACAGTAATTTGTAGTGGCAGAATGACGAATAATAAGAGGGGCGAAGTGAGCAACAATATAGTTTTATTGCTTCCACCTTCCCTTGCTGTTTTGTCAGATTTGAAGTGAACATGTGTTATCCACATTTCAACCAATTGTTGTTGTTTATTGATTTTTATTACTGAAGGTTTTCCTCCTTCAACCAAGGCTCAGTATACCTTCATAAGTGCTAAATGATACTTGGACAAAGTGTGTCATGAGTTAACCCCAGTATTTATATATTTTATTTATATATATTTTTGGAAACTTTTTTAATAATGGAAAAGTGGCTTAGAACTAAGACCTTGAAAAGAAGAACAAATGAAACAGGTGATACTAACCCTAATTGTGATACACATGTTGTAACAGCAAATAAATCTGATACTATTAAAGTAGAAGAAACAAGCAGTTCAAAGAAAAAATACAGTAGGAAATATAACAGTTCATATTTGGAATTTGGTTTACTTGGTGTGGAGATGAAAGTGAACAGAAACCTCAATGTGTTTTGTGTTATGAAGTGTTGTCGAACGACGAATGCATGAAACCTGCAAAACTCTGACATTTAACAAAACATTGTGATGTGAAAAATAAGCAAATTGAAAAAAAAAAAGCCAATTTCAGTGATGCTTAGCGAATTAAATCACGGGAAAGATGTAGTTTCGGACATGGGTTCGATTAATAGCAAGGCACTGGAAGCATCTATCTCTTGAGTTTGCGCATAGCAAAAACAGGGAAAGCTCATTCTATCAGTGAAAATTTACTACTTCCAGCTATAAAAGATATGGGAAAAACTATGTTTGGCAACAAGTTACTAAAAGATGTTGATTTGATTCCTCTTTCAAATGACACTGTCGGTCACAGAATTAATGATATGGCAGGTGACATAGAATCTCAGTTAATCGAAAGAATTAAGAAGAGCTCTTATTATGCGTTACAAATAGACGAGACTACTAATGTTACAGATGATGCACAGTTAATATGCTATGTAAGATATGTGCATGATAACAACATTCATAATGATATTCTGTTTTGTAGAACTTTGTCATCCCAAACAACTGGAGAAATATTTCACACTCTCAATAATTACATAATACACAAAGGGATCCAGTGGGAAAAAATATATAGGCTTCTGTTCATATGGAGCTCATGCCCTTACAGGTAGGCATAGTTGGGGGTTGTTTCTATGGTCAAGGACGTGGCTCTGAATATGAATTGGGTATATTATTCCATACATAGGGAAAAGTGGCCTTCAAAGGCATGCCACCAGAATTTAAAACAGTGCTATACAATGCTGTAAAGCTAGTTAATTTTATTGAAGCTCAACCGCTAAATAACAGGTTATTTTCAGTATTCAGCGATGAAATGAACAGTGAATATATACAACTTTTGCTTCATTCTGAAATTCTCTGGACTTCTAGGGGCAAAGTACTAACAAGCTTATTTCAATTAAGGCATGAAGTTTTGTTTGTAAATGAACGTAATTCTAATTTTGCATCGCTCCTTGCTGACAAAGCATGGTTATCAACACTATCCCATCTTTCAGACATGTTTTTTCAAAATTAAATGAACTAAATCCCCCCCTTCAGGAAAATTCTTTAACTGTTCTTGATGCCTATGGCAAAATAAAGGCATTCAAGAACAAAGAAAAAAAATTGGTGTTGTGCATTAGTTATGTAAAAGACAGATAATTTGCACCTTTTCCAACATTGGAATCCTTTTTAGTGGAAAATGATCTTTTTTGTTGATTTTGAGTTTCTGGAAAAGGTTAGTCACCAACTCAAAACTCTGAAACAGAATTTTGAAACATATTTTCCGAATAATTTTATAAGAAATTTCTGTGGGTTTGAGATCTATTTCAGGTTTATAGTCACGAGAACGACCTTTCGTTATCGAAAAAAAGAAGAGTTAATTGTGCTTTCAATTGACAGTGGAGTTAAAATGTAATTCTGTGATCTTGGTTTGACTCGATTCTGGATCTTGTCTTCAGTGAGAAGTGAATTTTCCAAATTATAATTTGGGAAATTCACTTGATTCCCCCACATACAAATTAGCCAAAGCGCTCACACACTGTACTGGCAACACACCATCACACATAAAAAACTCAGCCCACTTCAAAGCCAGAATAGAAAACCTCTCACTCCAACACACTGACATAATGGTCAGTTTTGCCGTCGCCTCCCTATTCACTAATGTTCTACTCAAGG